>NC_141041.1:37020000-37165000 GCF_052040795.2 Danio rerio
CACACATAACGGTCGTGGTTCATCAGCTGGTCCTGTCCACATAAATCAAACTCAAATACTGATCATCATATCGTCGTCTTTTGGGTTTAAGCCCTGAACTTGAAAGCTTTTGTGGCTAGGGGGCGTGGCCGAGCGCCGTGGGAACGGAGTGAGGCCACCGCGTAAGTGGATACACTTGCGGTGCGCACCTGCCTCAGATCCCACGGAAGGAGCTCTGGATCATAAAAGGAGGAACAAGGGCAGAGGAAGCCGAGGGAGGACCGGACCCGGACATATTTTACTTTTGCTTTCAGTTTGACGGCAGTCTCCGTGAGGATCTGCCGTCCGTTTGTTTTGGTTTAGACGGAGCTGCCGTCACTGTCATTAATAAACCACGGTAAAACACCCTGCTTCAGTTCTCCGCCTCCTTCTTCCCGGCGGCCAAAGGGCCGTGAACTTCATTACAGCTTTGAATCGGGGTGGGTCTCAGAAACCGACCCATTGTATTAGCAGGCATATACCTGTATTGGCGGGCTTGCCAAACAGAAGCGAATTCACAGCTATGGCCTTCTGGGTAAAAAAGGTTTTCTTATATTTGACGTATTATTTTTTTCTTTGTTTAATTAAAACGTTTAAATATAATAAAAAATACATATAATAATTAAACTTAATAATTATATTTTTATTATATTATATTTTTTCCCGCGCCTCCCCTGACATGCTCTGGCGCCCCCCAGGGGAGGCGCGCCTCACACTTTGAAAACCCCTGGTATAGACTATCCTTTAACAAAATGTGGCATATTTTTGTTGCATGTTAGCAGACCACTTCCACACATGTAAGTCCAGCTGCGCTCTCATAGCGGGGAAATGGAAACAAAGCCTTCGTTACAGCACATTTATAAACTCAGCACTGAAAAACCATGTCTCCTAACAATTTTTTTTTCTACTAGTTTTAATTACGGTTGTTAATACAACGTGGTGTCTCTCTGCTGTCTGAACACTGTAACGGGTAAAAACAGTGTTCGAAGCTATCATGCAGATTAATTAAATTGCACCTCATTAACAATCGAGCGCTGATTGTTTTGAACCAAGTCTTTCTCATGAATTTATGATGAAAACAGCATCAGTACCCGGTACAGACATTTAGTCTCCACGCTGAAATTTACACAAGGATCTAATTGCTGTGACGTAGCTACAAAATTTCTTTTAGAACCGGAACAACAAATTCACTCTAAACAATGCAAAATCAACCAATTTTCATTTTTTTGATAAATATATGTGTCCTAATAGTGTTTTAAGCAGCCTGGAACACATATATGACTGTCAGCATCTCAAAAAAATGAGTTTTGGTGTTTCTAGCCCTTTAAAGGCACTGGCACAAAAACAGCAACAATTCCCTTCGACCCATTTTCAGTAGAGTATAATAAATGATCTGATGGGTATTTTGACCTGAAATTCACGGGTACATTCTGGAGACATAAAAGACTTATTTTACACCTTGTAAAAAGGCCAAAATTGGGGCCTTTTAATAGTGAGAGCTTTCTTAATAGCCTAATGTGTTTTGCCTCTTCTGAAATGCTGACACTGGCTGCTTTCATTTCCCAATCTCAATCTTTTTTATGCGTTGGCCTATGTTGTTGCAGTTTTTTCCCGCCTGGCCCCCATAGGCAATTCCGATATGTAGCATCAATTTTGTGTGGGAAATTTTTTTCCTCCACTGTCTGTAATTGTTAGGATAAATGTAGGGCAAGAGGAAGCGAACAAGCCTGCGTGTCTCTTTTGTAGACGTCTCTGTTTGCTCACTGAGATGACAAGCCACATTTTTTTAGCATATCTTTTTACTCTGTCAAGCGTTCGCTGTCCTGGGCACAGATGGTGCTGGAAAAGCTGACGGGTCGGTCATTTTGCTCCCCTCTCAAAGATTGGTTTTAAATAAATGAGAACAGGGTTTGATATGAGGAAGATCTGGATAAGATTACATTTGCGAATGTATCATCAATATGAATGCAGTATAAAAGGTTATTTTATTTCCTTGCTATTTGCTAAATGACATGGGTCAGAGGCGATCACCTGATAAACCGGATCACTAGAGTGGATGATACGGGAAGATCCAGACGAGATGACCTGCTTACGGTCATCGGCAGGCCCGTTTCCCATAATTCCTCCATGAGCCGCCACCATTAGCTAATAGAAATGGGGGATAGTTTGTCAAGGAGGCTGTTCAGTGCTGCATGAAGATTCCATTTAGAATGTATAGTCGTATTTGGGTGGTAATTGTTTCTCATGTGGAGCGAAGTAAAAATACATTTGTGCGGCTGCTTGGTGATAGAAATCATGTGTTCGGATGACGATTTCAACATGTTGGGGAGAGTTAAATCCACAAATGCTTTTCACATGGGAAGTCACATGTTCAACATTGAAACGTTGATATGGATTAAATTATTAAGATTTCTGGCTTGCATTTTGTCTCTGCAAATGAAAAATGTAAATAATTAGATGTTAAATGGCTTATTATAGTTAACTGAAAGTATAGAAAAAAGTAATTCCAGATTTGTTTTTTAAAATAAACTCGGAAAAAAAATTTCTCCTCAAAAAAGAATTTTCCTTCAAAGAAAATGCTGTAAAACTTTTGACAATATATTGCGCTTTATTATATTTTATTTTATTATTTTATTTTGTTTTATTTTTATTTTATTTAAATGAATCATTATCTGAATTATTTTGTAATTATTTTAACTTATAATTATTTTAATTATTAACATTAATAATACAATTTTTATGTTTTGTTTGTTTGTTTTATTTTATCATTTTTAAATAAAATAATTGATTAATAAATTTAAAAAATACAAAATTCTAAAATATAAAATAAAACAATTTTTTAATTTTATTTATAGTTTTTTCTTATTTTATTTAAAATGTTTAATGTTTTTGTTTGTTTTTTATTTTATCATTTTAATAAAATAATTATTTAATAAATTTATAAAAATAGAAATAAAAATAAAATGTGTATTTTTTTTATTTTGATTAAATCTTTTATTGTTTTATTCATTCATTCCTTTTCTTTTCATGTTAGTCCCTTTATTAATCCAGGGTCGCTTATCCAGCTAGTTTTTACACATCTAATGCGCTTCCAGCCACAACCCATCTCTGGGAAACATCCACACACACAATCACACAAACACTCATACACTACGGACAATTTAGCCCACCCAATTTACCTGTACCGCATGTCTTTGGACTCTGGGGGAAACCGGAGAACCCGGAGGAAACCCACACGAACGTAAGGAGAACATGCAAACTCCATACAGAAACGCCAACTGAGACGAGGATCAAACCAGCAACCTTTTTGCTGTGAGGCGACAGCACTACCTACTGCACCACTGCTTCGCCCTTTATTGTTTTATTTTTATTTTAAATTAAAAAAAAAATTTGTTTATTCTATTTTATTTTTAATTTAAATTAAAATAATGTTTCATTTTAAATTATTTTATTTAAAATTTTTATGTTTTGTCATTTTTAATTAAATAATTAATATTTTTTTAAATTATGTGTATTGGATTTTCACAATAGTATAGACATAACAATGCATATTCAAAAGACATGCATAGAAAACTAGTCAAACAAAACAATGGAGAGGAAAAAAAGAAAAAAAAATAACAAAAAAAAAAAAACCACAAAAAGCTCAGATTATATAAAAAGGACTACCCCAAATAAAACTGTTCAGAAAAAGGGCTAAAAGCATTTCTTATTTTTCATATAATACAGATACAATATTTCTTTTAGCATGATAGGGAAAAGACTAGGTTCCAAATAATCCAAATATAAATTTAAGTATTAAATAAAATTAAATATATATTTTTATTTTATTTACATTTTTATTTAGTTTATTATTTTACTTGAGATTTCATTGCTTTTTTGTTTGTTGTATTATTTTTTCATATTTAATTTATTTTATATTTTAAAATTTTAATTTATAAATTAAATTAAATTAAAATGTTTATTTAATTTTATTTTTATTTCATTTTTATTTACATTTATTTATTTATTTTTTACTTACACTCACATACTATCATTTGATTTATCAGGGTTGACCACAGCAGAATGAACAGCCTTTATTTTTTATTTTATGTAATATTATATTAACTACAAAAACTGCCATATGTAAGAAGGCAATGATGTTAATAGTTATATAACTTATATTTATATGCACTAGCTTGTCTAAATAAATCTAAATGCATAAAAATAAAATCAAATGTCTTGAACTGAATTTAAGATCTAATATCCATTTTTGCTGATATATAACAAAACAAAATCTTTAATATCAACTGATAGCATATATGATGTTAAAATATCCCACATCCCTAGAATATACTTGTGCAAAGTTAAGCAGGCTTATGTGCTGCATATTTATGCATAAATGCATATGGATGTTTCTGAAATCCAGCTGGACCTTTTGCTCTTCAAATATGCCTTGAGATGCTGTGGTTTGAAGTTTATGCCATCACTGGGCAGCGTTAAATTACTGTCTGTTGATCAGTCAATTAAAATCTGTCCTAAATTGTTATCCCCACACATCATTTAAATTAGGAAGTATAAGTGAATATAATTCAGCCAAGCTTTTACTTTTATAGATTTGATTTTTTTTTTTTACCACCCACTAGTCAGGTGCCCACAGTTTGTGAACACTGTAAAAAGTGCTACACTCACAAAGTTGGTTCTATCTACTTTAAATAATTGCAATCTAGTTAATTTTATTTGTTTTATACCAAAAAAATAAAATTTGCTTCCTCTTTACTTAAAATATATCAGTTTTTATATAACTGTATATTTTGAATAAAACTAATGCAGTTTATTTGATTAGATTTTTGTACGTGGTTATTGTGTAGAATAAATGTTATAAAAGTGAGTTGACACAGACAATTTATTAGAGCAGCTGTCGATGTGGGCAGGTGTTCATAAAACGTGATTTTAATAGTTTGGCGTGACTCCTTTTTCATTGCCCGGGATTTAGCAGGCAGACGCAGCTTCTGCAATGGTCGACATCAACTGCTCCCAGCAGCGGATCTGATTAACACGGTAAGTTGCTAATTTAGCCGAATGATAATTGTAAAGTCATGCAAAACTGCTGTCTTCGCTAGGCAGGTGAGGTTTTAGCTTTGTAAATTGTACTGTAGCCTCAGGTATGTTAACAGTTAGACTGCTCTCACATGGAAAGCTAAGTTGGCTAACGCTAACCAACGCTAGTTTATGCTAACGATTAAAAGTGATATTATTGAGAAAAAATAGTGAAAGTAGTTTTAAAACACTTAGTAGGTATAACTAACGTTGCAGAACCGATTAACAAGGTCACTGGTGGGCGGTCGGGGTGTGGGGGTTCAGTTTGTTAGCGCTAACTTAGCTAAAGTTAGCTCACCTAAGTTATAGCAGCACATTAAGGATGGATATTAAATGCAGAAACGTATGCAACAGTTAAGTAGTGTGTGTTTAACGTAAGAGAAAGTATAACTTAAAGTTTGTGTTTTAGAGATTTAGTCCATAAGTTTTTTAATGCTGCATAGTGAATAAATTACAGATTTACAATTTATTTTAACTTAAATTACATTTACTACTGATGTTTACAGAACCATTTAAATTGTATGCACCTCATTCTAAAATGCATGTTCTTGGTCTTTAGATACCAAAGTGATTTTGTTACCTGTGGATCTTCAAACTTCACATCCAGGTAAGAAAAACATTAGATACAACTACAGCTATAATTATTTGCAGGCAGGTAAAACATTGGTAAAATTGCAAACAATAGTGGGCTCCATAGAATTAACTTACATTTGATATCTGAAGTTTTTTTATGTGTGCAACAGTAAAAACAGTATAAAAATACCCTAATGCAGTTTCTTATTATCTGTCAGTCTTTCAATAAAGCTGATAAACTGATAACACTGAATCACTGAACTGTCATTTGCCAGTGACATTAATTAAATGTCAATTAATTGTAGCTTTAGCAAAAATTTAATGTAAACCTTAATGTAATGTGTAAAATGGCAATGTATTTATTTATTTAATAAAATTTGTATTATGACGTGCAAAGTTTGGTGCAAAATGAAGATGACAATTAAATTATAGAATTTGTATTCTATAATTTTCATATAGCCATTTTCAAACAGTTTTAATATCTAAATTAAATACACATTCTTATGCTTTATAAGTTGCCAAAATAAACAAAAAATGTAATACCTAAATTTTAACAATTCTTTGATTGACAGGAAACCACAATGACATGCACTGTTACACTGAGTAAAATCACAGTTTTCTTTAAAATTTGATAACTAAAAACACCTGGAATAATGTAATTACACAACCTCTATAACCTTTTTTTATTTTTTAAATAGAAGTTAGGTAATTTTAACTAAGGTAATTTTTAACTGATAAACTAAGGTGTTTCACCCATGCATCATTCTCACTGGACTTTTGTAACTTCACTTGTAGTTATTTTCTATTTAGTATTTAGCTATTTAATGTTGTTTGGTAGCAACCACCTGAACTCCTGTTTCTTTTTGTCTCTACCAATAGAGTTGTGAGGAATCAGAGGTGCATGCGGCTGCCCACGGGAAAAATTTGCCATCAGCCCAACACAGTTTGGATTATCATAGGACTGTCAGAGGTTTGCCAAACCTGTCAAATGCATGATGGCTCCTGTTTGGACTTACCGATGTCCTCGACTTCAAGTATCCATCAAAACTGTATACATTTGAGATATATTAGAGACTCTTTGTGGGACTGGACATTATGCATCCTAAATCTTCATCAAAATATGCAAATCTCCTCACTGAGTTGCCTTGGATGATTTCTCAATAGGATCTGGTATTATTAATGTTTTTATTTATGTATTGTGTACGTGTAGCCACATTAATGGCCTATTTTGTAGTCACTATTAAAAGGAACATCGATTGATATTGAATACATGTTATGGTCTTTAATCCATCTTTCCATTCTTATTTAATTGTTATTGACAGGAAAGTCTGTTTATCTGTTTTTACTAGTGTATATTGTGCTTACAATATAGAAACGAAGATTTATTTTCTGAGGTTACAGCCAGAAGTCAATTAAATTAGTTTTAAATGACATATGCATGATTAATTTTATTTAGATCATTAAGTTCATAATACTTAATTAAAATGAGTACAGTCAACATATAGCAATGTATAAGTAAGTTAAGTTTAACAAAAAAAGTAAGTTTATCTGATTTGAGTAATTTTAGAAATATTAGTTGGCTCAACTTAATTTTATTGCATTTGTTTTAAGCAATGTTTTAGTGTTTAAAATACTTAAAAAAGGCTGGAAGTTGAATCAACCTAAAACGTCCGATGCAACCACTTGCCTCACTTTTTATAAGTTAGATCTAAGTAACATTTTTTACAGTGAATGCCAGTCGTGATGAGCTTCATCCAGATTTATTCTGCCAGAAATGCTTGGGATTTTAAGAATGTCTTTTTTGTGTGTGTGTGTGTGTGTGTGTGTGTGTGTGTGTGTGTGTGTGTGTGTATATAAGAAATGTAAAATTGAGTGGTGATCTGCGAAAATTTTATATATATATATATATATATATATATATATATATATATATATATATATATATATATATATTAGGGATGTAACGGTATTGTAAATACCGTCATACCGCAATATTAATTTTTTTCGATATTACCGAAGTCGCATGACTCGGTAAAACTATAGGTCTTCTGAGAAAATTTGCTCAGGCGAATGAAGCGAACGGGAGGTAGCGAAAACTACAATCCCCATCATCCCTTGCGGTCTGTTGTCGCTACAGATCCAGTAATGCGGAAATGGAGTGTGCTGCTAGAAGCGGGGATCAAAAAGAGCTGTAAAACTCTAAGGCCCCTTTTACAAGAGTGCGTTTTAGTTTTAAAACGGCGTTGTAGAATGAAAATGATCCGCGTCCACACTCGCGTTTTACCCAGCGTTTCTGAACTGCTCTCCGTCCACACCAAAACGCTGAAAACGCACATCACGTGACCACAGACACTCTCGGGCAAGCGCTCCAGCATTTCTACCCAGATGAGAGCTCTGCTTGTCGGACTGCTCATCAAGCATCTCCCGCTGGATCTAATCTCACTATATTTGCTAAACGTGATATTTCATTCATGTTGTTGTCTTTATCTAACGACATAGGCCAATTCCCTGACTTTGGTCATTGGAATCTATTAAGTTACTTCACGGGTAACATGTTTTGGTTAAGCGCAAAGATAAGTTAATGATTAATCCAGGTACATTGACTGATCGCTTGCCTTTATTTCCTACAATGTATAAACTTATTGTATGTGATACTTTTATAATTGTCGATTATTAAAACTGATATTCAACAAAAGTGAGGGTGCGTTTCGTATTTTTACTGAAATTGAAAGGAGGCAGTTGTTATAGGCTCCGTTTTGTTATAAATGTCCACACAGTGAAGATGACGCTCATATATGCAGCACGACGCCTTAACATTTCTGCTGTCTGTTTTCTAATATTAAAAAGGAAATAGGCAGTTCCTTAAATCATGTTTACATTTTATTGTTGAGAAAGTGAAACAACGTAGCCAAGGTGATGTGAATGAAGTTATAAAGTACACTGTTCCCTTTGAAGATTTACGCGTGTCCTCGGTATGTTTTCCATATCAAACTGAGAAGGGGGAGACTGCAGCCTTGATCAAACTTGCGAAGTCTTAACTTACAAGAAGAGGATGCGAGACTGAACTGTGTGTGGGCTACTTAATATTGAGGAAAAGCCCCAATCAGATAGGCGAACGTTTGCAGCCCCGCCTCCGTTTTCAGATGTCTCCGTCTTTCCCCATCCACACTGAGACGGAGCAGCAGGTTTCAGAATGAAAACGGCCTCTCCAGCGTTTTCAAAAAGCTCCGTTTTCGGCGCTCGAGAAATAAGTCATATAAGTCATATCTCTCTTGTCCCAGAAACCTCAGAACCAAATGAGAGGTTTTTTTTCTGTTGCAGGGGACATTGTAAATGCCCAGAGATACCAGCTTTTACCAGATTATATTTATATGATAATTTTCCTTTAAACCCATCTCTATCTAAGTGAGTGAGTGATTAAATGTTGAATGTGATGAGTTTTCAACAATACTAAATTGAAACTTTATTGTTTTTACATGGTTTAATATTTTTTTTGTTATTAAAATTGAAGTTCCTGTTTCAAAGCTTACAGATAGATGGCTAATTTGTATGTCATTGACACTTTTGGCTCTTTTTTGGAGTATTTTCATAAGTTTTGTTTTTTCCTGTAAATGATTCAATAAATACCGTACCGTGACATTCATACCGAGGTATTACCGTACCGTGAAATTCTGATACCGTTACATCCCTAATATATATATATATATATATATATATATATATATATATATATATATATATATATATATATATATATATATATATATATATATATAATAAAGCCAGCTCTGATGTACCCCCTTTTAGGTTTTTATTCATGGCAGTCTGGAGGTGGTTCTTCAGTTGAAATCCTCTCCAGAGATGTGCACCTACCTACACAAAAACCTCCTACTGCGAGGCCGTTATTATGTGATGATAATCAGAGAGCAGATTTAGCCTTGATTCTCATGTGAGTCCTGCTCGTCTGTTATGGTGAACTCTTCAAGGTTACGTTCCCTTAGACACACTCTATTCTGCGTTTGAACAGTGTGTATTAAATAAATAGTATAGGCCAAATTAAGCTTTGCATCTACTAACAATATTCTTTGTTTTTCTTCTGCCTGTTAAAAAATGTCTTTGCTGTACTTGTTAAATGCAGCGTGGGAATTATTCACTGTTATTTCTTATTGATATAATTTAAGTGTGACTATGATCTGGTATAATAATCAAATCAGAGAAGCTTTCCGGGTTTGTCAAATGGATAAAATTCAAAACGTGCTATCTTTTAATTTTGCTATATATTACGCACAATTTAAGTTTTTTTTTATTAATATTTTTTCTTAGATTTTCATGTCACTTAAAGGTTTATCACTAATTCCAGGTTTTCTATATTTCTACAGATACACACAACACAGGCTCATTGTGAAAATTTAGTCTTGTAAACATTTCTGGAAATTATGTAGTCAGAGCTACATATGGCTGCATTTCATCTTTAAAACGAACTGTTATGGTGTGACTTGAACCTTGTCATTTAAAAAAGCCATCCGTAAGTAGGATTTTAATTTATTTTAAAAAATAAAAAAGAAAATGTTGTTTTATTTTTATTTTATTTAAAATTGTTGTTTGTTTGTTTGTGTGCTTTATTATTTTATTTTATTTTTTTAATAAAGAAATAAAAAAATTAAAAATAAAATAAAGTAAAATGAAAAAATATTTTGTTTCATTTTAATTTTTTTGTTTGTTTGTCTGTTTTGTTAAATACATTTAAATTTATTTTATATTTAAATGTTATTTTTAAAATTATACAACAATTTTGCAAAACAAAAACTAAAGGCAAATAATAATAATAATAATATTAAACAAGTAATGATAATAATGATAATAATGATGAGAACGTGGTAAGGTAAAAAATGTGGTAAAATTTCAGGCGGATGCAAGGCTTTTACTTTTACTGCATTTCTTTTGAAAATACTGTTGGTTGGGTTTAAGGAAGGTGGTGGATGGGGGAATCTGTCTGTCAATCAGTTAACAGCAGTCTCTGGTGGATTTACGCAAGAACAGCAGAAATGAATGGCACTCGTGAGCGAAATTTGTGATCTGAAAAAGCATATTTTTTGAATGTATGTATCCCGTTCAATTCAAGTCAGTTCATCTTTTTTCTCTAGCTCTTTTACCATGTAGATTGTGTCCAAGCTCAGTTCAGTTCAGTGTAATTTTAAATTTCACTGCTGAAATCCCAAACACAGAAGAACAAATCCAATGATGTCCACAAATCCACAAGTCCCAAACCAAGCAAGCTTGTTGCGACTGTGACAAGGTGATCATGTAAGCTAGACTTGGGTTAGTTCCCTCAAAAATGCCACTATATAGGTGACCTGTTTTTGTCAGTACGCCTTTTAAGAAGATTTTGAAGCTGAAACAGTTTTTTTTTTTTTTTGTAATTCATTAAATACAAGTCAACAGCTACAAGTAATTTGACAGTCACAAGCACAAACAGACATAGCTCAATTAATACCCATGGCTCCTGACTAAACACACTTCTTGTGGATTCGAATAATTGTGTGAACTCATTTATGGTTGTGTTTGTCTTTTGTTTGACAGGCCGTGTGTAGATCACTAGAAGAATGACACTTCAAAAGAAAGCAAAGAAATTGGAAACAATATAATTAAGAAAACATTTAGAATTGCTTGTCAATCCTGTAGGTATACAATAGCAGACACCAAGTAAGACTCTAATTGCTTGCATTTAGGAATATTTTTAGTGAAATGCAATGAATTGTTTTCAGTTTGTTAAATCATTGTAAATGTAGAAATAAGTTTTTTTTTAAATACTATTTTACTCTTTTGTCAATCTGTTTATGTTAATAACTAATAAATATCTGTTATCAATGATAAATAACTGTTAATAATCAAGTTGTTCATTTGATGACACTTCGAGTGTGATTGTAATGTACCGCGCAGCTTTTACTTGACGCAGAATCTGAATCATGACAGAGCCTTATTTCTTTATTTTATTTTATTTTTTAGAGAATTGTTAGAAAGTCCCAGTGGCCCGGAGCCAGTGTGCAAGAGTGTGGGGTTTGCTGACAGTCTGTCACTTGGCCCATTGAGCCCCTGTTGCATTGTCACTGCATCTTGCATCCATTGATCAAGCACATGTGTTTTCATGCCTTGCCAACTTAAACATTTGGTTTTCTGTGATGTACTGAACGATATTATTGAGAATCACAGAAACATCATCCAGACGAGATTTGGCAAAGCTGCAAGAATACAACTTGTGATCGTCTTAATAAAATGAACGTTGGTCTAATAAAATGATCCCCTGAATGTGTTAGGGCTGGGGGATTTTAATCGAATTTAAATTACAAATGTGATTGAACAAAGCTGTGATTGTTGAAGGACTGTTTTATTTGTATTGAATATTTTTAGAAGGACAGAGAGAAAACCAACAAATCTGTCCAAATACACACAAAGAAACCGAGCAAATGCCTTGCAGAATTCAGCACTTGCTGAATAAAGTGAAGATTTAACTGCATACATTGATTTCAGTGACTGCTTAGTCTCATTAAAGGATTTATTTCAAACACTCAACTGTAGTTATGAGATGAGTTTGAAGTAAAACCTTGTTAATATATGTTATTAATATATGAATATAAGGTAACTTAACAGTGTACTACTTTACTACTTTTGTGGTTCAAGATACTGAATTTACCCGTCAGTACTAAGATTTTAAAAATGTCCATATCCCACTAACATTTTAGCTCTGTTGATCGCATTCTTAAACACCGCTGATAGGCCATTGTACTCACATGCTCAACAAAAATGTCATTGTGTGTGAAAATGGAAGTTTTTTGTTTTGTTTTGTTTTTCCCAATAGATTAACAGTGGTACTGGTATCTCATAATAACAAGTACAGCAGTTTTTGTTAGATCTTCTTACAAATGCTTCAAAGCAAAGATTATAAAACAAGTTTAGTCATTGAGTATCCTTAAGACAAATCCAGAAGGAGGACTAAATGCACCAGAACACCTCAGATCTTTAGGTTGCCTGACTCAGCCACATATTGACTGAAGGTATCTGAGCAATTGGCCATAATAATATACATTTTTTGGCCAAATATATACAAAATTCAATACACATTCTTTGTCACGATCAAGACACAGTTCTGATGTACAATTCAGATGGTATACCTTTGGGGACAAAGCAAAAATTTTTCCAATTATTTTTAGAAACATTTCGGGGATCTCTTTCCAGTTCATTTTGTTGCAATCTTAAATTGCATACATCACTATGCCAATGTCTACCTTACATTTGAAACAGAGCTGGGAACAATTGGGAGATTCAGTGTTTCCTTTAGGATTATTTCCAGCTGTGGCGACAGGCCTTTTTTTTTTTTTTTTACACAGATCTCCCAAATTCCTGTCCTGTGGCATTATTTCAATGACAAATGTCGTGAGCGCAGTATTAGAAGTCGAGATCGCATTTATGTAATAGCCTACAGCATGTGGAACTCTTTGCTTGCGCGCCTATTTCCTGTGCTCGTGCACAAAACTTCTTGCATGCCCCCTCAAATATAAGCCACTTCAAGAGCGCGCAGATCTTGTGCGCTCACAAATAAATGCTGCTTAAGTACGATTTAGTTTACCCTTTAATACGTTTTGGTGCGATTATTACCCGCTATTAAAAAAATTCTATGTTTTGAATGAGAAGCTGTAATGTAGCCGTGGCGGGATGAATTTTGGCGTGGCACCCCGCCATGGAAGAATGAATGTAGCGGAAACAATGGAAATATTCTATGTAGGTGAACTGGGGTAAGATAAATCCTTTAATTTAATTTCAGTTAGATTTTAACAATAAAACAAACAAAGAGTTACATTAAATTTGAATTGACTATCTTAAAACCATCCCCATCATTGTCCTTCTTATTTCAGATAGGATGGCGAGCCAAATCAAATGTTACCAATGGGCCAACTTTGGCCTGTGGACCCTAGTTTGGGCATCACTTGTTTAAAGGGACCTGCATGAAAACAGGGTGTTTGAATTCATGCCTAAAAGGGGCACATTTGTTGAGGTATGTTAAATTATCTGTCTAGTATTCTAAACTGAAACTTCAGACACATGTATTTTGTGTCTTGTGAAAATGGGCATACTATATAATAAAAAAGCTTAGTTTTATAATATCGCAATATTATCACAAACACATTTGTTGAGGCCTTGTCTCAGTGCACACATAAGCTGCCACCTGGATTTGGGAAAGGACCTGGACTTGTGCCAGGGTCCATTTTGAAGAAGGCCAAGCCAGCGATGCATGGATCCAGAGTTGTAAGGCCTCCAGCTCCTCCTGCTCTGTCAGCCTCTCGAACTGCTGATCTAGCCAGACAGCTGCGAGCTGCATTCCAGCCCCAAAAACCATTACTTCTCCACTGATATCCAAGATGGGGATCTCGCGTTATGAATGATCGGAGCAGCTCTGTGCAGTGACCCAAGACATAATGTTTACTAAACGTATTAATTCCGTCTGCTTGCATTCTTATGGGCTGCTAGGAATGAACGTGAAACAGTTATTAGCACTCGCTGCAGAGTGAGAGATACCTCAGGAAATCGAAGCAATGCAGCTTTTAGCCTGTGTCTGTTCAGCCGAGGTATTTGTATGCTACTAGCCTGCAAAAACTTATTACAGATATACACATTTAAAGGCTATATAGTTTTTCGTTTTTGAATAGCCATAAATAGTTTTTCCTTTTTACGAGTTAAGTGAGTTATTTGTACGTTTTGTTTGTTTTTATCGTTTGTTTGTTTGTTTTTTTATATATATATTTTTTTTTTTTGTGTTGCTTTTTTATTTAATTTTTTTACAAGGTTTGTTTTAGTTTCGTTTTATTTTCGCTGTTTTTGGCATTAGTTTTTTTTATTTTATTATCTGTCTTGTAATTGTTTCATTCAATTTTCTTTTTTTGTTTTTGGATATTTTTATTTTATTGGGATGATTTTTGATTATGTTGTTATCATCATTTAATGTTTTTTTTTATTTTAGGGTTGGGCGATATTGCAAAAACGCAATCTTGATAATTATTTTCCATATTGAATGATAACAATGTATTGTTCGATGCAAGTTATTAATGTTTTCAACCAACAATGACTGAAACCACAAAAATTAGAGGGTCATAACATATTGTAAATGGCATAACGTATTTTAGGCCAATTCAGTGGCCGAAAATTGGGTCTCTAATATCAACACACTTTTAGATTCCCAACTGTCACATTTCTGCAGTGTGATTGGCTCATAGTAAAAAAAAGTCCCTAGCTTATAATTTTTATTGACATGAATTTTATCGCGATTCGATGTGATATTGTTTATCGACCCAGCCATAGTTGATCTTGCATATTTGTTTTGGTTCTTGTTTTTGTTGTTTTATAATTTATTTGGTTTTGTTGCAAGCAAATAAATCATAAGTTATTTGGTTATATAGTTTTTGTTTTATGCACTTTGTGTTTGCTTAAAGGGTCACAAAACACCAAAACACATTTTTTGAGCTGTTGACAGTCATTTATGTGTCCCATGCTGCTAAAAAAATCTGTTAGCACACATATATTTCACTAAAAAGTGAAAATTGGTTGTTTTTGCTTTATTTCAAGCAAATTCGTACTTCAGGTTTGAAACCAATTTTTAAAGCTGCGTCACGGCCATGAGATCTTAGCGTGTATTCCAGCGTGTAGACTGGACTTCTGTACCTGGAAGGGCCTTATTACGTTTTTAAGTGTGCTGCACGAGTAAGACTTGGTTCAAACCAATCAGCGCGCTCTATTGTGCAACTTCATTATTTTTCATTAATGTTACAGTGTTCAGACGGCAGAGAGACACCACGTTGTGTTACCAAAACAAGCCGTGTTGCTTTTATAATTTGCTGCAGTGAAGTTTTTTTTTTCATTTTCTCTCTATGAAAGCGCAGCTGGACTCACGTGTGGATTACAGTGCATGCGATGCTCAACAACAATACGTGTCTAAAGCCTGGTTTATACTTCTGCGTCAAGTGACCGGCGTAACCCACAGCGCATGCAACGCCCGTAGCCGTGCATTTATATTTCTGCACGCGGTCTTCGTTGGTCTGCATTAACACTTCCGAAACGCTAGTTGGCAGTGAGGTGTAAATGTTCCTCTGTGTCGAGTTTCTTCGCTGCTGTTTTGCTTTTCCTGAACACTTCCTGGATTCACTGGACTCCACACTTGTAAACAATCGCTCTATTGAGCTCACGCCATTCGTGCAGCTCTCGGTCCCGCCCAGACTCTTCAGAGCTACCAAGCCGACCAATCACAGAGTACATTTTTTGAGAGGTGCAGGTCCGTGACGCCGACAGCCACGCCGAAGGGCTATGCGTCAACGCCATAGCATACGCTGGCGTTTGACGCAGAAGTATAAATCAGCCTTAAGGAACACTGTCTACCCCGAGAGCTTTTCTCATCTGGAAATGGTGAGATCCGGATTTGCAGCTCATCTCCTCTTAATAAAGATGTGGCTCTAGTAGATGTTGATTGTCCTGTCTCTACAGATTGGTAAATGAGCGACCAGTGGTCTTTGTTAATTCGTATCGAACTAACTATTACACAGAGTATAAACATCATTTTGTGACAGGAATAACACACACGGCTTTCTGACGCTGCCTGCCGAGTGCATCTAAGTTTCCGGGAAATGCAGAGTTTTTTTTCTCTCATTCGCCGTGCAGTAACAAATATTACATAAAAAATACACGCTTAGAGCAGTTCCTCGAATCAATTATCTTGTTTGTCACAAGGGGCATGAATGAATTCCCTGAATGAAAGAGCCAAACAGCAGTTAAAGTCCACCATTTAATAATTTGTCAAATAATTCGATTACTGATGTCCATGTAAACACTTTCTCCCCTGTGTGTGTGTGTGTGTGTGTGTGTGTGTGTGTGTGTGTGTGTGTGTGTGTGTGTGTGTGTGTGTGTGTGTGTGTGTGTGTGTGTGTGTGTGTGTGTGTGTGTGTTTTGACTCTGAAAATCAGCGCGTGCCCAAATCGACACTCTCATTTTTATGCAAATTTTCTTCAAAAGCTCCTTCGACACCCCCCCCCCCCAAAAGAGCTGGACCAGCCCACTTTCCTGACTTTTTCCAAAGTAGAGGTGCTAAAACAAGGGGGTTTCATGGTCCTTTAAAGGTCCTGTGAAGTGATTTGAAATGGCCATTTTTATTCAGTGTTTGACGTAAGCTCAACCAAAATATGAAAAGAGGGTGGTACATAGTGTAGCTCCTTCCCTTAAAAAAACAAAACAAGCAGCCAATAGCGTTTTGTTTTATCACCGCTCTGCTAGTGAGAGTGGTTGAGCGCAAGTGCATCAAATGTAAAGCAAAGGAGAAGCATCTTGAAAGGGGTGTGGCATGTCGGATATTAGAGAGCGTTTTAATTGGTTATGATGTGATGAGAAATTTTAATTAGGGTTGACGTGCACAAAACCATTAATATATTTAGGCAGAAATGACAAACCACAAGCTTTATATAAGTTTTATTTCTTTTAAACACAAACTTTGTTACTGTTTTGGAGCACACTAGCTTATACATATCCCAAAAACAAATAATACTGATACTAACATACTGACTTGTGAAAAACTTTGGTGTCTCCATAATGTGTCTGTAAAGTTTCAGTTCAAAATATCCATCAGATTATTTATTATAGCCTTCAGAATCTGACTATTCAGAGTACACTGTAGCTGTTTTTGTTGCCTGTGGCTTTTAATAAAAATTAGCTGCTTCTCTTTGCCCTCTGTTCCCACTTGCGTGTCTGCTTTTCATCATGTGTTGCATCAGATAAACAGCAGTCAGTGACAGACAGACTCAGATAAAGCTGATGTACAGCTCATTAGTTAAAAATACCAAGTACGTTTATTTGATTTGTTTGTGGTGGAGTGTATTCAAGCCTTTCTAAATAATGAGTCTCACGCAAATGCTGTTTGCAGTACACACACACACACACACACACACACCAGCGTTTACTAACACCATGCGGCTGTGGGGATTATAGTTATTAAGATTTATATATCGATTTTGCTATCTTTATTACAAACATGCTCTGTTTTAAAAACTTAAAACTTTAAAACGTAAAAAAAAATCACAGAGAGATGTAATAAATACTTAAATCCCAGTTTCCCCATTCTGTTTTGTTTTTATAGAAAAATGGCACCTGTCAATCAATTTGGTGGGCAGGGGAAACCACACTCCTACGTCACGTTGCAGTGGGCCCCAAAATCACTGGGATTTTGGTCCTATTTTAGCATCAGGAAATAAAAAAAAAGAGACTTGTTAGGTTTAAAACACTTCAATATTACTGTGGACACACTATACCTACACACAACTCTGTCCGAACAACTTACAAAAGTTGATTTTCATCATAGGTGCCTTTTAAATTGTTTTAATCCTGTTTAAATTTGTTTAGTCAATATTATTCTACTTAACCTAGTATGGCATGGTTTCATGACGTTTTACATCCTAGTATCTTTTTGAACCTTAGGTAAGGTAAACAAGGCAGTTCTACAATGTAAATCGCTCTGTTATAACTAGCTAAACTCTGCATGTTAAATTTGGTATGGTGGCATAGCTCAAATTCTTGAACTTAAAAACGCTCTTCTTTTCCATGACACAGACCTTTTAAATGCAAAGTATTGGATGTTATAGAAACTCGATGCCTTGAGTTGCTGTCAACTGTCCCCTACTCACAGAATAATGAAGCCTAATGGAAATCTCGCCCTGTGGTTGATGGAATATTGAAGTCGTTGCCCAGGGACAATGTTTGTGACATTTTGTCAGTTTTTAAATGATTTTCTGTCTGAAGCAGAAAAGCATAAATGCCTTTCGCTAAAGGTAATACTTCACTGTTGTCATTGTAAAGAAAGAGCTCTAGATAACACAACCACCCCAAAAGTTTAGAGCAGCTGCTTAGTGAATGCTTTTTTTTTCTTCTGTAACATCTTGGCATTTTGCACACGCGGGGGAGCAGGGGAAATGGTTATATTGTGGTATGTGGCTCTGTAGTGATATCCTGGCTTCAGGGATATGAACCGTGATAAAGAGCAAAGCATCTTCTGTTTTGGCGAGGGGCACAGGAAAAGAGATCACAAGCCGAAGGCATGAATTTGATCAATTTACAATTTTCAAAAATGGTGTAGTCAGATGATGCTTGTGTCAATGACAAACAAGATTGTATAGGTAAAGCAATCTCTACATTCATGTGAAACATTTTGTGTACCAATTTACTATAAAATGTCTGGTTTCATAATTTGAATTATACAGTACATGGGAATTATATGACCTGCTTTTCCACTCTCAATATGATTAACATATTTGATGATGTCATTAAAAACCAACAAAACATTAACAAAATTATAAGACAAAAAATATAGCACACCACTTATAGCTTCATGTAAACACCTTTCCAATTCAGACTTTTGCTTGTTGTTTACAATAACTCTTGCAATGATACTTCTTAAAGTTTCTTGTTAATTCAATGAGGATTTAAAAACTCCCTTAATAACCCGCAGATGTGCATTTGTCTGGAAAGCGAGCCTGCAGCAGTTGTGTGAGGCGGTGAGGAACGGCCTCAGCTGTCCACACAGGCACCAGTGAAGTGTGAAGTTGTTATTTTTGGCTCCATTCCTCGTGCTCACCTACACTGTGTTTTGATGCTCTTTTGAAGTGGCTCTAGCCAGCCGGATATATAAGAGGTCTTGGCCCCCAAACAGCTGCAATAACCATTCTTTCTATCTCTGCTCTTGGCCATCATTCCTCTGATGACGGGTCCCGGTGCTGATTTCATTCACCTTTGATTGTAATTAGCCACTCTTGTCCGCTCTACACGAGACTCTTGATTAGAGAGTGGTCATTAGAGCCCACATAGATATCCTTCGCTTGAGCGATTGTGCATCAGCATTTGTGCGAATCTGCTGAATCTCTTATGGCCTGCTTGAGACAGATCACCATTACCGTAAAGTAGCACTCCACTTTTTTTTTCATTTTACAAATCCCGTAGAGTTAAACAGTTTAAATTTGGTCTCCATATCTGGCTGGAGCACTATTAGCAGGGCTCAAAATTAATCTTATTGCTTGGTAGCACTGATGCTCTTAACTTTAAAAATTTAGTCCCACCCACCAAAATATATGAGCTGCAAAGATGCATTCTGCGTGAATGTCTCCTAAATATAAACATGCAGTGAAAACTGGTTACACGGCAACAATTTTAGGCACTCACACAAATGCTCGATATATAATTTGAGGTCGCATAAATAAAATTTTGGGCACATATATGCGACTAAAATGGTTGCTATTTTGAGCCCTGTTTAGGTTAAATTAGCTTAGCATAGATCATTGAATCGGATTAGACCATTAGCATCTCACTCCAAAATGACAAAAGGTTTCAATAGTTTTCCTATTTAAAGCTTGACTCTTCAAGACCAGGGGCCTATTTAATAAAAGTGATTTAAAAAAAAGTGGACTTTAAAGTCAAAAACCTGACTTTAATAAGTCAAACTAAACGTCCACTCTTAAATTGGTTCCATAACAGCAAGTTGAAGATCATTTGATCTAACTAATCTGAGTTCAGTTTCAATAATCTAGATAATAGCTCGTGCACATTATTGTCGTGAAACTCTGAAAGTTGAGCGTAGATGCATTGATTATGTTGTGTACTACGATGGCAACGAGAACTAAAAGAGCTCTGAAATGAGACGCAGCTGTTTACAGCGAGTGAGCCGCATTTGTTTTCAGAGTTCAACATAAAATAATTTAAACATAATTATCAAAAACTACAGTACGGCTTGCAACAAAGCAAGACAGAAGGCTGACAGGAAATTGCAGATGTTAAAATATGGCCGTTATTTAGGTTAAATTAATATTTGTCACAATACATTGAAATTGTTCTTGCGCGCATACGAGAGAAGGAGAGAATGCGCACTAAGCTTACTGCCAATTGTTGCTTGCAAGAAAGAAGTTAATATGTTGCTGGCACCTTGTAACATTCGTAATGTGCTTAACGTCACTACATTAAGTTTAAAATGATGGGTACAATGAACAAGCTGCAGGATTTTTAATTTGCTCCTGAATATATGTGTGCGTGCGTGTGTTAAGTGAGTTAGAAAAAGAATTAGTCTGCCCCGGACCAGGCTAGTTTCCCAACATAAGTTGCCAGAGTAACTGAGTTTGAACTATCATGAATTTGATTTATGAACCTGAATCCGTCATTAATAGACTTGACTTACCAAAATAATCCTGTTTTTTCTGTAAACTTGGATTATGGAATAGGCTCCAAGATACCAAGGATTAGGGCTTTGCGATGTGGCGAAAATATATTTTTTTTTACACAAATTGCAATTTGATTTTCCGATTTTATTAAAGCTTCATCTCAATAATCTGTAAGCCGTGGCAACAATTCTGTGACACCTCTTAAAAATGACCTGCTTTTGTTAGTTGTTTGTGACTTTGAAACCAAAATATTCTCACTGTTTTTCTCTCTGTTTTTCTTTGATATTAATTTGTCTATTAATGACCCTGAAACAACAGATGCCATCACACTTGTCAGCACTTTCATATTCATTATTTATATATATTTTTTTGTGGGCGTGGTTCAGTTGCTCAATTCTGATTCGGCAGAACGAAAGTGTGCTCACTCAATTGCTTAGTTATAAAGTTCCAGTCAGATCACTCGAGTTCGGCACAATTTCCTTGACATAGGGTGTCGTGGGGAGTTGTAAATGACAAATGGACATAGTGACACAAGATTAAATCTTTTCTTTTCGTATAACGTGGCATAGTTTACAACAACCAATACTATGTCTGCGATGCTATTTAGAATGTCTAGCTTGTTTAGTTTTCTGAAGCATAGAGGTTTTGAAGCACTTTACCTCAGAAGTTATTCCTTATTTTTGTTTACATAAACTGTTTAAATATTTTATATTGCAACATCTTGCGATTTAACTAATTGCAGTGTTTCAAATTGTGATTGTGATTCAATTTTGATTAATTGCACAGCCCTACCAAGGGTAAAAGTTTCTATTTTCTAAGGCGATAAGGCTAGAAATTATACTCATCATTGTGCATGCTGCAGCAAAATTTCTTGACTATTACACTGGAATGAGATCATAGTTTCTAGTCATATCAGCCTATAAAATAGCAACTTTTCCTTTTTCCCCAGTATAAGTACACAACGAAACTAGAGAAGAACCTAGCTTTAAACAGTAAAATTACAGAAACTCCGGTCATTTGTGGAGGGATGCTAATGGTCTAATCTGATTTAGTGATGTGTGCTAAGCCAAGCTAAAAGTACTCTGGTTCGACCTGAAGATCAGCTGAATTTATTTAAAAATGGTTAGGGAGCTGTAAACTGAGCCAATATTTTTCCTGAAAAAACAAAAAAAGTGTTTCTTTTAACCCTTTTGGAACTGCGCTTAAGGCGCTTGATGAATTTCTAGCATCTATGCCAGGATGACAGACTGCAAGATGACTTTTTCTTTTCTTTTTTTTTTTAACCAGCTGGCAGAAATCCAGCGCCGCCACAGTGTCATTGCCAATTCCTCGGTGGCTCCAATCCAACTGCTTGGATTCAGCACATTTCTCCTCCCACTGCTGTAATGTGGCCTTGCTAAGATAATGTATCTTTTTTGGAAATAAAGCACACATCTCAGTACTGATATTGATGTGGAGTTTACTCTATTTGTGAGAGCTCCTTGTTCTCGTTTTCTCTCGTTAGGGGCTACAACGCGAACTGTAGCTCACGCATGAAAGCTCAATTTAAAGAGTTTTCACAGGCCTCAAGTTCCCCGGCTGCTCTGCTAGAAACTGGATAAATTGACCTGTGGTTGACGGAGCTGTGGAGCATCAAAACAGGGCAAATTCTTCTTGAATTATTCATACATTAGATCTCACATCGACTTGCTTCTAGTGGACAGTAACTGGGGTTGAGATGCTCTAAACAATCTCCTCCTTCTCCTCAGCCAGGCAGTGAGCAGTAGTGACTCACTCATGCTGTTATTTGGTCAGTTAGTTAATCTTCTTATAGAGTTCTGGAGCCGTGACATTAAAACCCAGGAGACTAAATTACAACACAGTTCCCTTGAGATTTTACACAGGGGTTTTCAACATACTAGTAAAAGAAAGACCGCAGAAAATATAACTGGATAATAATTTGACATCTTGCGCTGTATATTAGAAATTACCCCTACAATGTATGTTCATTTAATTTATTTTCTTGGTGTGAGTGTGTGGATCATTCTGTTTGATTGTGTTTTTGAGTTATGCAATTCATGTATGGATTTTGCTAGGGCTGCAAGATTAAATGATATTGAAATCGTGATTTAGCAAAAGCTGCGATTGTCATGCACATCTTGTTGGGGAAACCCGGCCCTGTGATTAGTTGTAAATCTACTCTCTAGCACAGAAAATGCAAAGAGGCATAATAAATCAAACAGAGCAGAGGTTTTAACTGCTTCTATTGATTCATTGTGACATATTAAACACACAAGCACAGAATAATCTCACTGATTTATTTCAAACACTTGACTTAAGTTAGTTTGGAGTAAAAATGCTATAAAACAAGGGCTTTTTTTCATGTGCTTTCAACTGTCGCAGCAAGTTACAGAGCCTTACTTCACTGAGAAGCTAAGAGCTGTCAAATCGCTGAATGATCATCTTCGATTTCAGGATTTCATAGATTAAATCAACAGTTTATTTGTATTTTATTTTGCGTAGTCTGTCAAAAAAGGATGGTATGAAACTGTGCAGTAAATGCATGATTTGTTATTTTTGAGTTAACATCTAATCGTGTCAAATAATGTAATAAAGCAGTAGTGATCATATAAAGCAGTAGTGGTAGTGATCAAATTAAAATGAATGAAGTAAACCATCATTGAGAATATCTTGACAGTTTAAATGAGCAGCGTATCAGCTTCATCATTACACTAGCAGGTGGCGACTCAGAGCTTCATGCAGATCTAAAATGTTTCCGTATCACAAACATAAATTGAAACCACCTCCTGTAATGTGGGACAGTAGCATATATATTGGTATGGTTTGATATTCCGCATGCATCTGAAAAATAATGAAGGAAAGCTACTGCCGGAAAAGCAAACAATCCATTTTGTCCTCTAAATAAACTGGGTTTTTAGCCATGGGTATGCTACTTTTTTTTGTATCCTCTGACTTGTGGTCAGCTGTGCTCAGCTTTGTAAATATTCAATGACAGTGTTTAATGCATTTCAAACCTGTAACCTTAGTGTGTAACATTTTTATTTTATGGTTTTTATTCCAAACTATAAATACTAATTGTCAGGTGAGTTTATCTGCTTGTATAATTATTCTGGCAGCAGTTGAGCTTCTGTTAACTTTGTTCTTGGTACACAGCAACATAATGTTAAATTAAGTTTTTTTATTTTATTTATTTACAAACACATGAAGCACAATAAAATGGCAGTGCCATCATTTTTGATTAAAAATAGTTCTGTAAATGTCTCCATTAAAGAGCATGTATAATTTTTTTATTAATACATTTCACAAGTGGTCTAATAATTTTGCCTTTCTAAGTATGTTTTTTTCTAATATCTTTTGCATTACTACAGAATAGACTGCGGTAAGATGGAGGCATCATATGTTCATTTAACTTGTTTTTAATAATTATTATTTGATATAAATGCTATCCTTTGTTTGTCCTTCTCCTCTGTCACTTTAAAACCAAGCCACATTCTGAACTGTAATATTTATGTATCGTAACACCTCTGTTTTATACCCTTTAAATCTGTCCAGTAGCTTTAATTGAATAAATCTGAGCAAGGTCTGTTTTTCTCTGGGAAAACTTGGGTGGTAATCTGTCTGAAGCCCACCAGCAGTGTCTCTTCTATTCTCTCCTGCTTGCTCCTGTTATTGCTTTGTTAATCGATGCGCTCTGATTCGTTTCGCAGGAATGCCTGCAGTGTCTCGGAAGACTCACCTGCAGATCCTGAGCTCAGGCCAGCAGAGCCACTTTTGATGAGATTCTGGGAGGACCACACTGTCAACTACAGGTAAGAAGAGAGACGCTCAGGGTTTATTGCTTTACCAGTTGGAACGTTGTTGTTGTGTGGCCTTGCGGTCTCCTGTAATGTGCTCACAACAGCTGTATGTCTGTCAAGAGACACAACACTGAGTAAACACAATTTAGTTTTTAATACGGGCACCTGGTTAGTTGGCGCTTCTGGCACTGACTTCTGACCTGATGCTGTGTGTTAATAGTCGCATAAATAAACTAGTCAGAAGTATTTTCCTGTGCAGAAATGACATAGTTTTGTGGTTTTTAATTGACTAATTGATTTATGTTTGTTGTTTTGAGTTTATTTCTGAAATGAGCTCTGTTGTTAACAAGCTATATATATATTAGAACTGCACAATATATCATTTCAACATTGATATCGCAAACTGTGCATACGCAATAATCACATCGCAAAGCTATGTTATGTCCAGTCTAAATTATACTTGACAAGGAGCTACAGAATTGTGTTTAATCACTGTAATTATATATGCAAAAGCATTTTTGTACTTTCTTGTACTGAATTGTAGTCTTGTTTCCAGTCCAAATATCTACATTTCATTGCAAAAACAAGATTATTTTACTTACCCCACTAGTAGATAAATTACCTTAAAACAAGCAAAACCTCTTAATTTTCACTTATTTCTTCTGACGGTAAAAACTAAACAATATTTACTTGGTCTAAGATTATTTTGATATTTGGGCTAGAAACAAGACAAAGTAAGAAAAGCTTTTTTTGCATTGTGATTATTCAATTTCTGTACCTGAATGCTAGACTCCCCAGAAAACTGTCAAATAGTGCTATTTAAATCATCCTCTGAAACTGTATTTATATTACAAAATGTATCGCAGAAAAATAAAATAGCGCAATATCAGATTTTTCCAATAGCGTGCAGCTCTAATATGTATACAGTTGAAGTCAGAATTATTAGCCACCCTTGGATTTATTTATTTTTGTTTTCTTTTTTAAATATTTCCTAAATTATGGCTTGCAGAGCAAGGAAATTTTCACTGGATGTCTGATAATATTTGTTTTCCTGTAAAAAGTCTTATTTGTTTTACTTCAGCTAGATTAAAAGCAGCTTTTAACTTTTAAATATCATTTTAAGGTCAATATTGTTATATATATATATATATATATATATATATATATATATATATATATATATATATATATATATATATATATATATATATATATACAGGGCTTTGCATTAACTTTTTTAATCGCCTGCCACTGTGGCTAGTAGTTTTCCAATGTTACTGTGCATTTTCACTAGCCAGAATTTTGTTGTTGGGAAAATAAGTTTTATATGCGTAAATTTGACCTTGACAAGCTAAAATGACTTGATTTAAATTTTTGTTATGTCCACATGCGTCCTCATTCAATTTACTTTTTGTGCGTCGAATATGAGTTTGCTCAATGAGCATGAGCAAATAGGTCATGGTTTCATGGTCATGGTGTTAAATTGCAATTAGTTTTTATTTCACATGACTTTTTTAGAGCTCAAAATTAACGATTTATCTTTATTACCACATGAAACGATAATTATTTCTTAGCCACAAATTTTTAATGTGTCAAAGCAAGCAAAGTATAGCTGTATACTATACTTTTTATTTAACAAAACATTTCTTAAAAAAAGAAAGAAAAGCAATTGACTTGAAAAAAAAACTATTGTCATGTATCAAAAATATGCACAGTAATCTGTCGTGGCTATCTCTCGGATCACCAGTTGACTGCACATAAATGAAGAGTTCATTTCTCATTAAAGTAATGTTGTAAAAAAACAATAGTTAAACCATTTTAACAAAATTAAAAGCAAATAAAACCGTAAGCAAATGAAAGCAGGTGAAACATACCGTGTTATAATGAAAGAATGATTACTTGCATGCGGTTAACTTTAGGGCATTTAATAATCTGTTCAAAGTGAAAGCAACCGGTTGTGCTTACAAAAAGACAAGTTTTGAGCTCTTAAAAGCATCAGGACTGTGGGTGCATGTTCATCACTATTTGTCTAGTTTATTTAAAAGAAAACCGATGACAGTTGCGTTTCCAGAACCTGTTCCAGACACGGTTGCTTCACGATTCGGGAGCGCGCATTGGTGAAGCAGTCGCGTGCACGCGTTTTAAGCAGTTGCGCGCATCACATCAGCTGTTAGCGCGAGTGATCATCATCCTCTCATTCGGTATTCATTTGCTTTTTTCTGCTCGCATGATCACAATTATTTTACTTCTCGATTTTTAAGATTACATTTGCATATTGGGCCATTCTTATATTGTCGAACCCTGCTTTTAGGAAAACTACAATTTAAAAATTATTATCAACCAGCCAAAGTGGCTAGTGGTATGTTTGTCTAAACCACCAAAGCTGAAATCTACCCGCATTTGTGTGGGTGTTAATGTAAATGTAAATATATATATATATATATATATATATATATATATATATATATATATATACACACACATATGTTTTTAAAGGTCTAAAAACAAAGAAAAGTGAACATTAATTTTTTTGTACTTTTTGTAAAAAAACATTATAAGAGCCTGGAGGTATTATAGACTTTGTAAATTCAGTTTGCAGACATCTGTAGGTATAGATATCTATTGTGTGCTTTTTCTGTCTTTTTAATATTGTCCATATATATATCTGAGTTATATCGTATCGACCGAAATTGTTGAAAACAACGACGTATTGTTGAAAACTCATCACATTCAACATTTAATCACTCAATCACTTAGATAGAGATGGGTTTAAAGGAAAATTATCATATAAATATTTTCTGGTAAAAGCTGGTATCTCTGGGTATGTACAATGTCCCCTGCAACAGAAAAAAACCCTCTCATTTGGGACTGAGGTTTCTGGGACAAGAGAGATATGACTTGGCCCAGGTTGACAGCAGTGGGTAACGTTGTGCATTGTCTTTCCCCCACTTGAGAGGAAAAACCATGAGTGAGATAGAGATCTCATGTCTGCATCAATCTGAACAGTGTGCTGTGTTTCTGCAGTCCCCATGATATTCGTATTTGATATGATAGTCGTATTCCCCAACTTGCAGGCACGTGCACACACAGTGCTTAACCTGTGCAGTGCACATGCCCTTTTTAGTCTTGGATAGAAAGTTCCCTTCCAAAATGATCAAAAGTGCCCCTGCGACGCGACATACCCTCCGTCCCCGCTTTACAGTACGTGCGCGACAACACAGCTGATAAGAACTCGCGCGACAACACCGCTATTCAGTACGCGCGCGACAACACAGCTGATAAGAACTCGCGCGACAACACCACTATTCAGTACGCGTGCGGCGACAACACCCGCTTTAGGGTTTTCCAGCTCTTTTTGATCCCCGCTTCTAGCAGCACACTCCATTTCCGCATTACTGGGTCTGTAGCGACAACAGACCGCAAGGGATTATGGCCAAGCCTGGGCTGATGGGAATTGTAGTTTCCGGTACCTCCCGTTCGCTTCATTCGCCTGAGCAAATTTTCTCAGAAGACCTATAGTTTTACCGAGTCATGCGACTACGGTAATATCGAAAAAAATTAATATTGCGGTATGACGGTATTTACAATACCGTTACATCCCTAATATATATATATATATATATATATATATATATATATATATATATATATATATATTGTGATATAATTTTTTTTTGCCATATCGTCTAGCCCTAGATGCACCATATTAAAGGAGAATACCTGCCTTTAACATTATTTTTTAGCTAAGCAAGTATGCTAACTTGACATATTTCTTAAATAACTGTAAACATAATATGGTACTGTATTTTTATGATGTAGAAGAGTCAAAAACTTTAAATTTAATCATACTAGAGACTTCCATAGGCATTTTTGGTCTCTATTTGATCTGCTAAAATGAAGTGTCAGCTCTGTTTACTGTTTGGTAGCACCTGAGAATATCTGTTTGGTTGCGAATCAAAGTTCATCATCTGATTGTAAGCATCGTTTATGAAACATTTCCCTTCTAGATTCTGAGAAAGACAAAGAGAGACACATGAGTCACACTGATGGAAGGTACCAGTGTTTCTGATCCGCCAAATATCTGGAGCCGTGCCCGACTGTATCCCTCACGCGGTTCACATTCCTGCCTGTGGGAATGCATGAAAAATTAAACCGTAGATTCCGTAACAAATTGAAGCTCTGCCAATGTGTTTGTTTGCTGAAAGCTGTATTTGATCATTTAGGTTCAAATGGCTGCAAATATTCACTACTGAACCTTTTTCAGATGTTTATAATGCATACCTGAACATGTACAGTATATGTAGCGATGTTTAAGGCTCACTTATGGAGATATGATACACACGGGCGTCATTGATCTTTACATCAACTCCTCTTTTGTTTTTCACCTTATAAGAGTGAAGGTGGAAGATGAATTATAAACTTTCATAAATAATTGAGAGGCATCGGTAGAAGTGAATTATTAATGGGTGAAAAAGGCATCTCTTGATGTGTAGAGATGAGCTAACATGAGCGTGTCTTCGTTTCACAGAACACAGACGTGTTATTTCCTCTCATTAAGTGATGCTGGAGTTCTTGTATCCTCTTTTATTGTATGATCTGAAATATGACGTTTCATCTTCTAAAGAAAAGATATTTTCTTTTTATTGGGTCAAATAAATGAGTGTAGTGAACATCGCTAGGTACACAAGGCATAATACACAGATATTGAGATTTTTTTTACCACTTCATAAGAAGTGAGGACTTGCTTGCCTTTAGAAGCCATTTTTTAACTGATAACCTCCCTAAAACTTGTATTTTTTTAATACATGAATATCTAGCTTGTAGAGCTGCACAATTAATCGTGAAAAGATGGCAATCTCGATTCGACCCCCGGGCGATCTTAATCCAGCATTTCTACGATTCTGTCAATCATATTTTCAAGTTCAGGAGAGAAGCAATGGTGGCCGCACAAATCTTCACATCTTTACATGTATGTTTTACATACATTGTTCAGCAACGTAGACACCTCCAAATGGTGTTGAAAGAGTCACATGCTGCATTTATAAGATATAATTCACCTCAAAAATGTCATTTCTGTCTTCATGGAATGTATTTGTGACCGCAAAATCACACGTGACTTGAGCTGACCTTCAGTGTGTTATCACAGAAAGGGTGGGCGCGTGTGAATGAAGTGAACGTTAGTGAACAGAACCTGCATTTGCTGTGAATAACAGGTTGTAAAGTTGTAAATAACATTCAGTTTGTGGCACAGAGTGATCGTTTTAGAGCCGCGCGGGAAGTGAACCACTCTTAGCAGTGAAAATGTAACCAAAAGCGCACACAGTGTTGCCAAGATGTAGCTGACTGATTCCAGCCCAAAAAGTATCCAAAACCTGCCGAAATGCAAAAATACCCACCTAGTCGTCTGTATTCACGTAAATCACGTCAGTGACAGATTTTAGGCAGAAAATTACAGATTGCAAGCATATGACTCAAACGCAATAATTCAACATCAGAATTATCATCAGCATTAATGACCAGGACAAATCTAAAGTCTGTTCATGTCCACCATTCCAAGTCTATGCAAAATTTAGCATTTTGACCAACAGTACAGCTACACAAAGCCTATTGCTTTTTTTAACCACATGTTTGAAAATAACAATAATAATTATTTTATATCTACTAAATCTGGAGAAAATCGTGATCTTTATTTTAGGCAAAAAAATCACGATTCTCATTTTAGCCAGAATCGTGCAGCTCTACTAGCTAGCTCTACTAGTACATTTATTCATTCATTTACTTTTTGGCTTAGTCCCTTTATTAATCCGGGGTCGCCACAGCGTAATGAACTTGTCCAGCAAATTTTTAGGCAGCAGATGCCCTTCCAGCCGCAACCCATCTCTGGGAAATATCTATCTAGCTTGGTTCACTGATATTAAATAAGGTTTATATGTAACACTTTATTTTAAGTATCAATTCTCACTATTAACTACTGACTTACTTGCTTATTGTAAATTATTCATTATTATTAATTATTTGGTATTAACTGCTTACTATTAAGGTATAATTGATTTATTAGATAATGTATATTATTATACTGCCCCAATCCTACCTAATACCTAAACTTATTACTGTTTTACTAACTGTTAATAAGCGAGTTATACTATATTAAGCTAAAAGTCTTGGTTAATGACTTGTTAATAGCAATAATTGTACATAAAATAAAGTGTGACCAGTTTATGACTTTTTTTTCAATCTGTTAACTTAAAGGTGAATCTTGGACAATTATTTTTTTTTTTCATTCATTCATTTTCTTTTTAGCTTAGTCCCTTTATTAATCCGTGGTCGCCACTGCAGACTAAACCGCAAACTTATCCAGCAGGTTTTTACGCATCGGATGCCCTTCCAGCCACAACCCATCTCTGGGAAACATTCACACACAATCACTTACACTCTTACACTATGGACAATTTAGCCTAACCAATTCACCTGTACCACATGTCTTTGGATTGTGGGGGAAACCAGAGCACCCAGAGGAATCCCACGCAAACGCAGGGAGAAAATGCAAAGTCCACACAGAAACGCCAACTGACCCAGCCGAGGCTCGAACCAGTGACCTTCTTGCTGTGAGGCGACAGCGCTACCTGTTGCTCCACTGCGTCGCCACAGTACAAAATTATTTTGATATTCTATGCTAAAAACTAATTGAATATTAGCATTGTTATTGTTATTTTTCAAATATACGGTAATAAAAAAGCAGTAGTTATTTTATAATGGTTAGGCCTACTGTTAGTTAAAATGCTACATTTTCTATAGACTTGCGATGATGTAATTGAATAGGATTTTAATTGTTCCTGCTCGTCAATGCACAGGTCAGTGATGACATCAAAAAACAACTATGCATAAGGTGAATTATTAGTTTTGCTAGACATACACTACCTGACAAAAGTGTTGTCGCCTATATACTTTTTAGGAACAACAAATAATAACTTGACTTCTAATTGATCACTTAGTATCAGAAGTGGCGTATGTGAAAGGCAAAGGCCTCTAGATTATTAAAATTTAACTAAAATAAAATATGGTCATGCCTTGATTTTTAATGATTTTAATGAATTAGGACAGTGAAGTCTGACTTCGCTTAGACAAAAGTCTTGTCACTTAACAGAAATAATGTACCGTATAGAATATAAAGTTATGATTCAGTGTAAAAAGAATAAATATTGTGTATGACTCCCATGAGCTCGGATGACTGAATCCATACATCTCTGCAATGACTCAAATAACTTATTAATAAAGTCATCTGGAATTAACAAGATTCTTTGGATTTATCTTCAATGCCTCCTTCTGTATCTTACCCCAAACATGCTCAATAATGTTCATGTCTGGTGACTGGACTGGCCAATCCTGGTGCTCATTCTTTGCCTTCAGGAACTTTGATATGGAAGCTGAAGCCCTCTCCTGTGGTTTGTAATATAATGGGCAGCAGAAATGTCTTGATACCTCAGGCTGTTGATATTGCCATTCAACTCTGCAGATCTCACAGTGAATGTAACCCATGACTTTTTATTCACCAAACTTGACTGATTTGTATGAGAATCTTTGGTCCATGCGGGTTCCAGTAGGACTTCTGCAGTATTTGTGATGATTGGGTTGCAGTTTATTAGATTTTCATCTGAAAAATCTGACACTTTTCCAAATGATCAACTTGAAGTCAAGTTATTATTTGTTGGTCTTACAACTGGGGTTAACGAACAGGCTTTCGTCAGGCGGTGTATATGCTTGCACTCACTGACATATAAGACCAATTTCACTTGGAAAAATCTGACATTTGTCATTAATTAGATTACTTTTTGGATTGTGTTATTTTTATTAGATAAGAACCTGTATCGATAAACAGTATCAAATGAAATCCAAATAATATCTATTCCTGATTATAATTGTACCATTAAAATGTGATGATTTAAATACATAAAGGCACTTACTGCTAGTGCCGTTTAAGGGTGCGTTCACATCTAGACTTTTGTTTCGGAAGCTGGCGTGTTTCCCCAGTTAGCACGGTTTATTTGGCATATGTGAATCCAGCAATTGCGCTCGGATCCACGTCAAAACAATCGGTTAGAGATTGCCTAAATGAGGTGGTCTGGATCGATTGTAGTGAGAAAGGAATACAATCTGAACCAGGCTATATCACAGTATATTATGGATATGTAATAGGCATATATACAGCTATGAAAAGACAGAATGATGATCACGACAGGATTTCATTCCTACCGGTAAATGGGTTTTATGTCGAATACAAATGTAAAAGCATGCTAACTATTAACAATAGCTGTTTATCCTTTAGGAAAATTGCCAGAACTGCAGTCTTGGTTTATTTTTTATTTTTCACTGTAATGAAAAGGCTATAATGCATAGTTCTAGCCTATGGCTGTCTTTGAGAAAGTCTTACCTCTAATTTATATTTGGTGAAGTTGTGGGTGAAATTGTGGCTGTCACAATTCAAAACTAAAGCGCATCTTTTCGCTTATAATGTTTTATTGCTCATCGTCATAAATGAAAATAAAGATGCATGATAGCTCAGCTGGAAAAAGAGTTTACTCGCACGTGACTTATTTTAGCTATTTTTGTCCATTTAAAAACTTTGCCGTGAAAGCGAACCGTACCAAGAACAAAGAGTAACACTGTAACAGTTTTAATCCCTATTTCGGAACAAAAGAATCGATCCACAGTTGTGAAAGCACCCTAAAGCTACGGTCACACTAGAGTTTGAGCATGCTAAATTTTGTCGTACAGCGCTGCGAAAATGGGCAGGATTAAACAAGATAATTAGAAAAAAATAAATAAATAAAGCCAGCAATTGCTCCATATTTTTAAATATTCTGTCCACAGAGGTCATTTTTTGATCCTCGATTGGTCTCATGCGTTCAGCTGATGCGATTTCGCAGGTCAGAGTTCACCAAGCTTGAACTTTGCAATGCAATGAAGTGCGAAACTTCACGCATGACCTTGCAAACTGAACATTATTCACAATTTTTTTACCTGTTATTCAGAGCCTGAACAAACGTCTCTGAGCATGTTCACAAGTATGTCTGTCTTACTGACGTGTCCTCTCTCCCTTTTTCAATCAAACCACATACATTTTTTATGCCTTCACAAAGACAACATTATGTGATGTGGTACATGAATATGGAATTGACGTTTTTGAGTGAATTATTCTTTGTAAATACAGTAAGCTAACTCTTGGAGAAAACAAGCTCACTGTCGCGCATCATATCATTTACAACATTTATATGCATTGCTACAATTTCTTGGTATTATGATGTAGCGTTACAACCCTAGTGCATTTTTGACATCTTTATTCATTGACGATCTTGAAACTTAAGCTTAAAGAATGTTTCCCAAATGTAGTAGAAATATGCAAAGTTTGTGACTATGCAGCACTGGAACAATCAGCCAAGTGACACTTATCCTGAGCCTCTATCACACTGACCCCATAGCAGTTGAGCCATCTCTGCATTGAGATCTGCTGTAAAAGGCAATTTGACATATTCTAAGTACAATTAGGTAAACATATAAATAATATCATGAATAGCTGTTAACATTCGCATACCTACAGCGACATGATTCACTCATCAGGAATTATGATTTAACATGATCTTTACCTTTTGAAGCTTAAAAGGAGAAAAGATTGAGATGTAGGTCAGTTAAGCAGATGTCAGATTTAGAAGCACATTTGAAAATAAAACAGATTGCTATCTAATATGTGCTTTGATGTTTACATGCATGCATCAGGATCTAGGCTATACGTTTCCCAAAAGCATCATAAACTTAAGTAGATCATCGAAACCACTGGCACCAACGATCGACTTAAGCTTAGTGCCTGGCCAGGCCTGGTTTGTGCCAGATAGCAAGCCGTGGCTTGACTTTGACTCAATGTGAAAAGACTCTGGATTAAAGTGAATTACTTGGCAAGGTCTATGAAGTACTTCATTTTACCTAATGAAAGTTTATTCATGAAGTGACTAAGCAATTAGTCTTGACTAGACTTGCTTGAAGTAAGCACTGTATTTGTTAGAGCATCGTCTTCAGTATAATACACCTAGGGTTAGGTTGTTGAGGATGCAGTTTGGCTGTTCAGACTGTCACCGACACAAACACAAAGTCATTTATTTGTTTTTTTTTTAATGACAGCAGTAAATAACTGAACAATTATTTGAACTGTACAAACGTACAAGCTAAAAATTAACATTTATTATTTTTCATGATTTGTCTTGACCTGCAAATACATTAACTGTTAAAATTTGCTTAAACTTTTGTAAAATATTAATTTATTACCCTGTTCATGGTTGAGAAGTCCCTCTCACAGTTTACACCGCTGACTGGGACTGTCAAGGCAATAGAAGCTCTTTTAAACTTAAAATAGAAAACTATACTTATAAAAACTAAAAAGTGGGCCAGATTTGGCCTGTTTCCACTGAGAGATACTGTCTGGTATGGTACAGATCACCTTTATCAAGCTTGCATTTCCACTGCCAAAAGGGTAACCTTCTGGTGCACGTGGTGTACGACAGAATGTTTTAGACAACATTGTTTTACTCGAGGAAATGTCACAGTAAAGCCTTAAGGGTCGTTTACATATCATATAAGAAGCACTTCTCACAAAACAGATGTTCAAAACAGAACATAGTATAAATGTTCATCACTAACCTTTCTATGAACATGATTTGTAGCCTCTTGTTAGAAAGTAATTCTGTCATACTGAGTTCATAATGGTCCAAAAGGTGATGATAAAAGTTAAACATGGCAGTTTGTTCATGTTTTAGATTGCAGAAGCATCATTTGCTTTTCTTTTTTTTTTGCAGCTTCTCCTTTGTTTTTTCATGCTTCACTCTCACGTTAGTCTCTTTCTGAAAGGATCGGATATCAGAACGATTCAATGGTCATGAGCGCGTTATTAATATGAGCTCAAAAATGTTGTTATTTCAAATATGGACGTGCGGCGAGCTCTCTGGACAAAGCGAAATGGCTCGCACTTTTAGTCGGGCTTGTAACACAACAACAGGACATGGCAGATTTTGTTCTTCTTGGCTTTGTGGCTGTACATCAAGATGACGACAAGGTTTGTTAGAGCTTGGGTCGACAATGGCTTGTCATTATATGTATATATTATTACGGTGTAGTCTTAGCTGTGTTTTTAAAAATGGTGCTTTATTTGTTTTAATTTTTCTGCTTCTGCGACGCTTCTCTGTAAACCAGTAGCATTCAGCTGTGCATCTATCTGTGGCGTATGGTATCCTTTGGATCTGTTGGTACCTTTTGCAAATGGTGACAAAAAAGTGGTAAGGTACGGTTCAAAACCAGTCATCTGGTGTAGTGATAGGAAGTTCTGACCATTCACTGACTCAGACTTTTAAGTCTCGTTCATTGAGATGAACGAATCTTTTTTTTTCAAGTCAAAAAGATATTTGCCAAAATGTCATTAAAATGTTACAAGTTGCTTCCAAACTCATCTACAGCTAGCCCAAACGTTGATCACACTACAAACAAGTCTTGATTAGATTTCTATTTATAGTTTACCTGGTCTATTTGTTTACTTTTTAGATTTGCTAGGAATATTTATGAATGTTTCTAATAGACCTACAGAGCGATATTAATGCGTCCTGAAGTAAAGTGAAACAGCTATATGTCGTGTTTGCTGGCCTCACGCATATTGCACCTTACAGAAAATATTGCGCTGTTATAATTCACTTACCTTTTAATACGTTTTGGTGCGATTATCACTCGGTATTAAAAAAGAAAAAATGTTTTGAATGAGAAGCTGTAATGTAGCGGGATGAATTTTGGCGTGGCGCCCCGCCATGGAAGAATATATGTAGTGGAAACCATGTAATGGTAATGGAAGCACTGTAGTGCATTTCTTGCATCTTCTGGAAACAAATATTGTAATGTAAATAATAATTTTAATGTAATGGAGAAGATGCCGTCTCAAGGCATCTCTGGCGCAGATTCCAGTCATCGTCAGTGAAGTGCAAAGTAAGGCTTAAGAATGGGTCCATCGTCCTACATGACCAGAGATCAGATGTGGCTGCAAAGTGGCCGTAGAATTAGAAATCAGCCACATCCTTTACCAGAGCAGGGTCACAGGTCACTTAGGGAAAAGAATTGAAAAAAACGTCCAGGAAAAATTTGATCGATTATAGGTTCTGTTGATTTCGATTACTTTTCCATTAATCGCCCAGCCCTACCTAATCTAATAGTTTTTATTTTATTATTATTTAAAAGATTTTAAATATGGAAGTGTAAAAATAAAAGGTATAAAGCATGTCAAGTCTGTGCTAACTGATTGCACACTGAAGTAATTATCGTTTCAAGAACAGCAATTTTAGCAGCGAAGTGTCTAAACAAGCAAAAGGACTTCTTTTACACTCGTTCCTTTGCACTCATGTAAATATGGTTAATTATGCATGCAAGATCATTTGCTCTAGACAATGGCTATGCCAAGAGTACTAGACTTGTGCCATCCTCGTCTTTTGTTTGAGTGTTTTTAAATGTAAATCCAAATGTACAACTGTTGCGGAGGGCGCCTGGATCATGTCTATGAATACTAATGCAAAAGCCTTTTGAGCCAATTCGCCGTCATGCTCAAACCGATCTCTCGGTCATCCCATTTTCACTCTTTTTCCTCTGCCATTTTATCATTTCGTTTAGTGATCGTCTCAGCATGGTCAAGGTGAGCTTTTGCATCTATTCCCATTTTCAGAGTGATTCTCTGTGGATGTAACATGGTCTGTGCTCAGTATATGGCCGGCTCTGCTTTGTCAAAGAAAATGAAGGTGAGATTTCAAACAGCTGACAGCTGCATATTGGCCAGCACCTCTGATGACTGTACCCAACACACTCCAGAGTCATCCTGCCCCGCCAAATCATCACTATTCCACACTTGAAAGAGATTTTTTTTGACAAAGCAGTGGCCGCACAAGGCCCAGGTGGTCACTGCTCCTGTGTCGATGTTGAATTCTGGAGAGCAGGAACCAGTGGGATCACTCGTTCAGGCCGGCTGCTCGGCATCTGGTATTAACATTCGCCCTGAGCCATATGGAAAAGCCTGATAACCTACTAGGCTTTTGTTGTCCTTTATCTGTGCATAACATTAATCTTGCTCAATTTTTTTTGCTAAAGAGAGTCTGGTGATACGGTTCTGTATTAAACGATTGCCTGTTTATTTATGCTCAGATTCAGATTGGAAATTTTAATATGGGTTAGATCATGGTTGACCAAACTCGATCCTGGAGGGCTAGTGTTCTGCAAAGTTTGGTTCCAACCCTAATCAAACACATCTGGGCTAGCTAATCAAGATCTTACAAGGCTTTCTAGAAACATCCATGCAGGTGTGTTGAGGCAAGTTGGAGCTAAAATCTGCAGTACAATGGCCCTGTTGGGCATTTAGATGGAACGTTTATGTGGGTGTAATACTTGGTTTTTGAATGTGTTGCAACAGTAGGTTTTAAATGCTGCCACTGTAATTAGAATTTTTTTCTGTGGTTGTTGTTATTATTACAAATATTTTATTATTATTATTATTAGTAGTAGTAGTAGTAGTAATAGTAGTAGTAATATTACTAGTAGTAGTAGTAATAGGAATCTTTTTCTACAATCAATACGGTTATTTTACGCGGCCGCCATTTTAAAGAAACAAAGCGAAGCTGCGGTGGGAAGAAACCCAAAAGTATAGGACTAGCACTGTAAAATGTGCAGTAGCATGCTGTCGACTACAAACCTCCAGCTGTTGCCAAGATTTCAAAATGCAAAAATTTTATGAACATCCTATTACTATTATTCAGTAAGTTCAATTTAAACAATTAAAAGCAATTTAGCATCAAACAACATTACAATCTCTTTAAGAGCAATATGCTCAAGTGTCCTCAAAGGCTTCAGTTTATGGCACCCATGAGGATGCTTCCCTGCTTCAGCCTATGTAACCCGGTGAGCGAAAAAACGCTGCCGTCTTCTGTAGCACGCCCTCGTGTTGTCTGTAATATTGTTGTCCCGATACTGAAATTTTAAAAAACATCCATTTCCCGCTAACATTTAAGCGCCGCTGAGCACGTTCATAAACAGCGCTGATTTACCATAGTGTTCACCAGTGCAAGCACCAGGAACGTTGTGTTTCTCACTTCAAAACGGAACAAAAGTAGGATTCTGTAGAGATTTATCCTGCTGTTGCTCCCTTCCTCCCCATGTATCTATCCTCTATCGTTACTTACCACTTATTTATTTATTTATTTTTTGCTCTGTCCTGTCCTGAGGTGCCGAACTCTACTGGCATCAGTGTGCGTTCACTCTGCTCCACGCTCAACTAAAGTTTTTTTTAATAATCAAACATCTCTGCGTTTTGCGACATGATGAATTGATTATGAAATTCGTTGATTTCAATTGATTTAATTGATTCGTTCATGCAGCCCTATTAATAACAGCAACAATAATTTTTAATACATTCATTTTCCCATTCGTCATTCTGGTTACTATTATTGTTACTAGACATAGTAGCAAAAATAATAATCATTATTTCAATATTAATGCTTTAGCAGATGGTCTCAGTTTTTAATCTTGTGTGTCTTTTATCTATCTCACTTCGTCCATGTAGGACTTTTGGTTGTGAATGAACGATATGTACCCATTGTTCCCACTGTGGACATCAGCATTCTCCCATCCTACTTCAGTTTACAGCCGACAGCCAGCTGGTGTTTTGTGTGTGTTTGTGTACACATGCCCGTCTTCGCTCAATCCTGTTCCCTACACACCCCTCGGTTTGTCTTGCACCACTGCCCTCTAACTGCAGATTGATCAGATCCGCCTGGAGACCAACACCCTTCTTTCATTTTCAGCACCTTGGTAGAGCAGAAGCAGGTAGTCTGCCAGCTCCACGCAACCTCCCCTGACCTGCAGAGTCGGCACAAATGCGGCACAGCAACAGGAGTGGTACCGCGACCCACTTTAGCAGACACAGAAGTGCTTTAACTTTAGCCCTTGTCCTTTTTGGGCGGCTTAAATGGAACAAGCACCTGGTATCGATCAGTCTCTCTCATGGGCTCCACATGCTTGTTCTTTGTTTCTCTGTGCAGTCATAATGCTACTAACATTCTCAGACAAACGCACTCATTCACAATTAAACATCCCTCGGTTTTCCTGGCTGCCCCTCAAGTTCTTTTTTGCAGTCCCAGAACAATAAGCTGCCTCAACAATCTGAGTGCACCCGTTTTACAATCCAGGCCACATGTGCTAGCATGCTTCAAGTGCTGGATTATTCTCCAAGTAGGGTGGAAACTGAGAAAAGATCCATCGACTGGGATGCTGGGTGGAAATGAATTCCCCCCTGTAACGTTCAGTGGAGATGCTACCGCTTCTCTCTCATTTTTTTTCCTCCCCAGCTGCTGTTCAACTCAATTATCTGATTCGCTGAGTAGTCTGTTCTGCTCTCATAATATGCGGTACTATTAGGAATTCTCTGCATGCTGTGGGGGGAATGAGGCCTACAGGCCTTGCCCCCGGGAACCATCCTTCAAGTGAGAGAGCTCAGCACTGACGCAAAACAAAAAGAATCCCTGCATTTTCCACTTAATCCACCATATTTTCTTCTGTTGATTCACTCTACACATCATTTCTTCCAGAGAACTCTTGTTATTACAGAGAATCTTTAGGACTAACCTTACACCAGAGAAGACACTGCCCACTATAAAAGAATTTATATTTTTTCCATGTTAGTAAGTTTTTTTTTAGTTTTTTTTATTTTTTATTTTTTGTCTTAGGCCTCATTTACACTAATAAGTTTTAGTTTGAAAAAGCAAAAGTTTTGCTATTTAGTTTCAAATTTAAGATCACAATGTTCAGTCTTATAGAATTTATAGAAATGTACTGTTTTTTGACTTTGGTTGTACACTAAAGTACTTGGCTGGACTTGGCTGTACAGTAAACCTATTATAGGAGACCTCCTAAAACAAATTAGGAAGCTTTAAAATGGTATAACAGGGTGCTTGCTCGCACATTGATGTTGGTCTAAAGATCTACTTTGTTTTCGGATAACTTTAAAGTGTTAATCATTCCCAAAAAGTTAAAATTATGTGATTAATTACTCACCCTTATGTTTATTTCAACCCTATAAAACTGTGTTCAGAACACAAATTAAGATATTTTAGGTGAAATCTTAGAGCTTCCTCATCTTCCTCATGCAAGTCCAAAAAGGTACAAAAATATTCTCAAAACAGTCTGTGTTTTCAATGGTATATTTTTAAACTACAAGAACACCTTTGTGCACACATTAAACAGAAATAATAACAATATTCAACAGTTTCTCCTCTGTGTCTGAATAGGGGTCATGTTCACATATTGTGCTTGATTGCATCTCTGAAGTATTACCTCAGATGCCCCTGTGCTCAAACAAAGGAAGTTGCGCTCATTCATCCGGAGGGTATTCGCCACTGCACAGTGCTCATGAACACAACATGCATAATATACTGTCGTAGAGGACAAGAAACTGTTGGATAAAGTCATTACTTTTTATTTGATGTGCACACTTAATTATTCTTGTAGCTTGATAGTATTCCAATGCATGGTCTGTTTTGAGAATTTTTTGGGGTACCATTTTGGTCTTTGAACAAGGAGGGAACCTTCCCTATAGAGGGATAAAGCAGCTCTCAGATTTCCTCTAAATATTTTTATTTTGTGTTTCAAAGACAAATGAAGGTCTTAGAGGATTGGAACAACATGAGGGTGAATGATTAATAAAAAAAAACTTTCTTGGCGAACAAACCCTTTTAATGGTCAAGGGTGTTTCCTTTTTATTATTGTGGACACCCTTAAATCTTTGGCCTAATCACTCTTGTACTCACTTTAAAATACAGTTATCTTCCCAATTGCTTGTTCCTAGAGGTTTATGATCCACCTCCCTTCCTATTCCCCTGTTCTCTAAGGCAGAGGAAATAGCGCTCAGCTGGAACCACAGCCAATAAGTGTCCATCATCTCTTCTTCACCATCATGTGTGACCTGGTCTGGTGCATTTAGACCATTCCCAACCTGGCTGCTCATGGGGTGATGGCTCCATTTAAGCATGCTGTGCCGATGAAAGTGACAGCGATGGCCCCTGTGTGTATAGATTCCCCCTCACTGAGAGAACGTTTTCTCCACAGTAGCTTGAAAGCTGGACTCAACTTAGCACCCTGACGGTGGAACCACTTAGTGGATTTTAGCCTCAAATGTCAGGCCAGTACCCCTGGGATGTGCCTCACTGATGGGGTTTTATAAATAACATTATTCAGCACTTTATTCTGCGTAAGTGGAAACCGGCACTGAAGAAGTAGCAATGAAGATGGTCTCGGTGATGTAGGAAATTTGATGAGTTGAGTTGAAGACTGACCTTTCACTGTAAAATTCTAGATCTTTTTATCGATCGGTGAGCCACATGCTTGACTGTCAACACAAGAGAGATTTTCAGCAAATTCCCGCAGTGAACCTTGAGCCAAATCTCACTGATGACTCACTGTCACTGTGATTAAAGCCAACTTGACTTGAAGTCCTGCTGTGCAAAGAGGCTGTGGCAATTCTAAAGTGTTTTTCGGCTGACTTTTCAACAAAAGAAGCAAATAACTTTCTTTTAAAAAATTGTTTACTCTATTTTTGAGCCATTCCAACGATGTTGACTTTTTAAGATGCTCATCTCTGCAAGAGTCGTTCCTTGTGTCTGACAAATAGCACTGCCAATTCCAGTAGAGGTGCCAGCCAGAATTCCCCACTGAGAGCTTGGACACACACACTGATGATCAAGGCAGAGCAAATGCTACACCTCGCCTTCAAATGGCACCCGGCACTCTGACAGTTGGGAAGACGTGCAAGAGGATAAAGCGTAATGGTTTCAGGGTGTTTTACGTGGGTGGATGTGGACTGACATGCATCTTTTGTTCAGACTCTGCTTATTCTAGCATGAGTCAATGCTCTGGCAGTTAAACCGGATATCTTAAAGGCTGACCATAAAAAGGAGGCTACTAAAGTGTGAATCTTTATGTGCTGCTTGATTTGATCCGATTACAATTTGATTACTGATCTGATTTTAAAATGGCCCTTGGTGCATCACGACGCATCTATCATTATTAATCACCACAATAATTTTATATTTTTAAAATTGTATTTAAAAAATCTAATCAAAAATTATTTGTAATAATCAGTTATTCTAAAAGTAATTGTATAAGACTTTTTAAATTAAACTGAAGACATTCAATTATAACTTATAAACTTAAAAAACGTGAGCCAATAAAATAACCACGTTTTACACTGTGAACAAGTAAAGAGACGTTGTTTTAACAGTATTCCCCTGAGATTACAGTAGCTCTACTTCAAGCAGCAGGAACAAGTACTTTAGGCATGGGTCGGTATAAGTTTCTGACGGTATGATAACTTTGGATAAAAAACCACGGTTTCATGGTATCACGGTATTGTGATTACTGCTCTAAAATAAGTTATTTTTAAATGTCTGGGTAAAAAAAAACAAAAAAAAAGTTCCTATTGAACAATTTGTTTTATTTTAAGAAACATTTATAATATTTTGGAACGTTAAACATGTCAGGCTTAATAGTAAATAAATAATTGACTTCTGCTCTTCATTAGTTTCACATAAAAATACATAAAAAAAAACCTTACATATACCTTGGGAACGGTATAACAGAACATTTGGTGGTATTAAAACCCTGACTTTTCTAAACCACGGTAAACATATAAAAAATGTTCTGTTTAATCAGACTTGGCTCATCTTATGAGCATATATTGTACTTGCATAGACACGTGAACATTAGCAAAATGTACACATTATAGAATTGAGCTATTTTGAGCTTTAATTAGAGCAAAAATTAATAAGCTTTAATTATAAGCTAATTGATTGTCGATACTGCCCTTAAGCTTTTGAAATGAATGGGATTCATAGCGCAACACTTTTCATGTCCAGTGTGAAAGCCATAATGCCGTGCAGCATAGCATTTGTTGTTTTTTTTTTTTTGGATAATATTTTCAGCCATTTTTGTCTTTCATGCAATTTTTGTATGATCATTTTTGATGGCTGAAAATTCTGTTCATCCATTATCTATTTATATTTGTATCAGTTGCATAAAATTAAGTCACTTTTAATACAGGGTTTTAAATAAGAAAAAGCGCAGTTTCTCATTGACCTATTAATAATTCTCCAGCTTATAACATTTTATTCCAAATATGCACTATTGTTTAACGTGGCAGCTGTATATGGCTGTTAATGCTGGTATTCTTGCACTGTGGCTCAGTGAAGCAAAATGCATATATTAGCACTCATCGTTAGCACTATCCCACGTTGCTCACACACAAAGCTTACACTCTGGCCCGGCTTATACCTGTGACTTTCACCACCTGGCTTACTTAGCAGGATTTGGCATCAGAAGCAGGATGCAGCGGATGGCAGGTGCCAGTGGAGTTCTGTGCGGTGCTGCCCTGTGACCCGGTCACTGCACTTGTGGTGTAAAGGGAGACCTGTGGGCTGAATGAACTTCAGAAGTCACTTGTTCAGTTCCAGGGTTAGGACGGGTTTTTCCTTGGAGTGTCTAAATGTAGCTGGACCAGCAACTAGTAGAGATTTAAATTAGGCCAGGAGTTGTTTGAGGTCAGAACTGCATTTTTTTTTTTTTTTTGGCTGAGACAAGGTTAATCGGGCGTAAAACGTTGGTCTTGATCACAGAGTCTTGTGGTCAAAGTGACATGTTAGGAGCGCTAATAGAAGACACAAAAGCAGTCAGATGTGAAATAGTTTTTATTTTTTATTTTTGATATCAGTTATTTTGTTCTGTTCTCAAGATGTAGAGAACATGTTAGAGCATGTTTTACCCTCACAATAATACACCATCTATGGAGTGTTTCTTGCAGATGGGTGATTTGTGGGTCCTTGGAGTATTCAGATTGTCCCTCTTCTGGTAGATTATCCCTATTCAAACTGATTATAGGTAATTTGGCTTTATGCACCCTTTAAAACTGCTCATTATTAAACAATATACATCATACACTGTAAAAAGTGATTAGTTGCTTTACCTAAAAGTAAGTAAACCTATTATCTTTTTAATTATCTTCCCTAAGAATGTTGGTTACCCGATGTGGGCATGTGCAGCGATGTAACAAAATTGAGTTTATTCAAACGAAGAGCAGTTTTTTTGAGCAGCAGCCAATATGAGCATCAGTAAAGCTCACGTGATCCTTTCTCAGCTCCTGCACTGGACGGCTGTACTCTCAGACTTTTGTATTGTGCTTTAGACCTACAGAGACAATGACAGAACACATTATTTTTCTTGTTTAAGCATTTAATCAATAACCGCATTTTCACTGTCGGGCCAGTGCGAGCCAGGGCTTTTATCAGGCCAGGCTGGGCCAATCGCCTGGGAGGTTGAGCTGTGAGGCCGAAATCATGTCACGTTTCCACTGTCTGGCTAGTAGCTTGCAGCGCGTCATGCAAACCCCGCCCTCAGAATGTCCCCTAAATCAAACGTCACACAACCCGCTCATTTCAGCGAGAATCAGGCAGATAAAGCACATCATCGCATCATCACGAAACTATGAAAATGAAGTCAACTGAAACAAACAAATGACACGTTACTGTACAGCATTACACTATATGTCTATACGCACATGTCTGTATGTTCTCATTCATGATATTCAATTACTTGCCGATCGACTGTTGGCGTTGTGCATCGAGTGGTCTTACCACTAACGGAGGGACCCAGCACAGTGAGTGCACCCTTCCTTGATAAAAAAATACAGAAATTCACTGTTAATAACTCGGTAGAAAATGTATTTTGTAACATCCTCATGCTCTGGAGAGACCTGAAACGTATACATTTTTCCCTTTAAGCTATTTCTTACATTATATTCTGTGATCTTAAGTAAAGAAAAGTGTCAAGTATTTCAGCACATAAGAGCTATTAATAAAATATAGCCTATATTTCGTTTACAGCTTTTCACTAATAAAGCTCATGTATTTAAAATTTAATTTTTTAATCATGTAAAAGCGTAGACAGTTGTTTGAGGACACATAACACATTTTGTATTTGCAATTTTTCCCAATGCGTTTGTAAAGAGGCGCTGTGCAGGAGTGACAGGAAAAAAGGTCTGCTTTCACTCACCCAAAAATACTCTGTTTGCACGATTTGATTATTATCATCATATAAAAATACTTTCAAACCTTCTCCTGTGTTTATTGTTTTTAGAAAATATCTAAAATCTTTTTTATTTTCAGATAGGCCTTTGTAAAATGAATGTTTAATATGGCTTTAAAACAGTTTGATTTATGTATTGTAAATACCTAAATTGCTATAGCCAGCCTTTGTTTGTTTTATATTGGTTTATTTATTTAATGTGATTTTATTATATCCTATATTTGAAATACTTAAAATTATTTCAATAAAGCTTAGGCTATTTTATCTAGATATGACACTAATGTTTTGAGTCTACAAAAGTGGAAACGTGATTTGTTAAGTTTTATGTATTTCTGTTGTGTTCATATTGTGTATTATTTGCAAAATAAAAAAATTAAAAAGCGGCTCGCGGCATCAACAGAGCTGTGAAGGGAGCGCTCTTTTGCTCGGTACGTCTCACATTCACATGCAGGCATCTAAACACACTCAAACACAGCTTTTAAACTTGACAAAAACTCTCGAAAACCTTTACTGTCGGCTTTGTCTTTAATATGGTGTAAAGAATATTATGCCTTATTGAAACATCAAGGAGGACACAGCAAAAAATGTCACTTATAAATTAAAACTTTATTATTTTATGCAATAGCCTTACATTTAAAAGGGAAACATAAGGGCGATCATACACAAAAAGACCCCAGCCTATAAAGCTAGATGTTTTCTTTCCCTTTATTTATATATTTGTTTGGCGCTTGTACTCATGTGCGATCAGAAATCTAGTGTCCGACACTCCTTTTACCTTTTACTCCGCCTCTGTAACCACAGGGAGTGACACTGACAACAGAAGGTCGGATCCAAATGCAGGTTTCTTCAAAGTCAGGCAAGCAAAGGTCAGCACAGGTGTAAGCAGGTATATTGAGACAGTCCAGAATCGTAGTCATATAACTGGCGGGAGGTCGTAAGGCAGGCGGCAGACTAAGACAAAACAAGGCTAACATAGCTAAGGTGAATAAACAGGATAACAAGACAAGGAGAACGCGTTGTAGTGTTACTAGTGACAGATAACAAGACTCGGCAGTGTGAATGAGTGTGTGGTGCTTAAATAATGTGTGTTATCAGTCTTTGACAATCCTCAGGTGGTGCGAGTGTAATCAGTCTAAATGAGGAAGCAGGTGTATGTGGGCGAAGAGCATGTATGAAGTTGAAGTCCATTTACAACCAGATTTGTAGTTCTGCGAATCTGAAAATGTTTTCCAGCGACCTCTGGCAGTTAGAGATCGCTGGTGATTGTGACGGCCTCGAAGCCCTAGCTGGCCCACTTTGTCCCAAAGTATTAAATAGGGGCCTTTTTAGTATTTGTGTTTCATCTTTAAACAGAATAGGGGGTTGTTCAGAGGTACTGTTACAATTTCTGTGGTTTCACTTAATGCAACTATTCATACAGAGTTTTTTAAAGAGGTGCTGTAGCAACATGACAAACTGCTGATCACACACGCCAAAATGTGAATAGTTACTCAGTGATTGAACTTTTTTTTTATTTTTTTTTTTTACAGCTCAGGCAAAGTACAAAGGCCAATAAAACTGGCAAACTCATATACTCCTCCTCTTTTCAGCAGTTAATCTCAGCAGTTTGATTATACAATTCCTCCTCGCTTTTTTTTTTTTTGCCAAGCTGCAGCCGTGTGAGCGTCAATTAAGGTGTAACGTAAGGTTTGACCCTTCCGAAATCGATGGCTGCTTCTGCTCTGCCCGTCTAATTGGTAGTCAATGTGATGAATCTAGAGGGTGGCCAATCGTATTTGTTTCCTCTGAAATCCAATAGAGTAAATTCACTCTCCCTCTGTTCCTCGTTCATGTCAGCATGATGCATTGCTTCTGGCTGTGCTATAACTTCTAAAGCAACCTCTTCCCTCTCTCTCTTTCTCTCTCTCCACTCGCCTCTCTTAACCTAAATCCCTCTTTCCCTCTCTCAAAGAGGAAATCTTCTCGTTCCCTAAAGCTAGGGGGCATATAGAATATGCCAAAAAGATTAAGGCACAGTTTTTTTTCCTCTCCCCCTCCAGTTGTAAAGACCCTACACAATAGCATTTGCTCTCATTTCTGCTTATTATTGAGTAGACTCAGCCTGCAGTTTTATGTAAGCTATGTATTCATCTTTGAGATGGTGTCATGTTTGTCCTCAGTGAGATGCTTTCTCATATTAATAGGGGCTAAGTTGTTACGGTAAGGTGTTCCCTTACGTCTGCTTATTTCTGTTAGTTACTGGCAGGAGAGTCTGATAAAGCTTTTAAAGAAGATGCATTATTTCTAAGCTTGCATATATCCATGTGGCTTATTACTTCTTCAGTACATGGATTGTTGTGCCAGAACCACTTCGCCGTTTCTTTTTAAAAAAAAAATTAACACTGCCTCTTGAGCACTGAACAGTCTTCTCAAGCGCTCTGACTGCAGTCATGTGGCCATTGAGTCTTTTTGTTTGTAGAGCCAGCTATACAAGTCTTTTATGCTGTAGAATATAGAAGTGAGCAGCAGAGAGTCTTGCAACACTGGAATAATCTTTTTAAAGGTGTGCTATATTCTTTTGTGGCTTATGCTTCAATAGTCATTTGACTTTATTTAGAGGGGATTTGAGATATACTGTAATTAATTTGATGTGATTACATATTCATTGACTTGGGGCTGGCCGATATTGCAAAAAAAATGTATCACAGTAACATGTTTCATATTATTCGATACTGATAATTGTTGTATATTTTTTTAAAAATACATTTAGAAATATTAAGATTTTTCAACCACTTTATTTTAATTTACCAATATTACCAAGGCAAATAAATTTTATGGTTAAAAAAAAAATCTGATATCTTTATAATAAAATAAACAGAATTGTTAAAAAGACTCTTAAACTTAAATGAACTTTTAGAAAATGTGTGCAATGGTAAAAATATATTAATATCTGTAAGGTGTCAATAATAATGATACAGTAAACCTCAAACTCTGTGAACAAAACAAATTATAATCAAACCTGAGCTTTCAAGTAAAGGAACTAACCATCATTATTCAAATACATCTGAACATTAAAAACTGGCTTGACTATATTACCCCCTATTCTAAAAACTCTTTCAGATAGGGAGCTTGTGGCTTGGGTGCACAAGAAAAGAAACCAAAAATCCATTCTGGCGACATCCTTACATCATTTTTTATTTATAATCTTTATAATTTATTTATAATAATACAATTTTATTTATAGTCACGTCTGCTAGCCACTGCGCTCATTTTTACATGTGTTGTTATTCTGACCTGAAGTGACAATTGTTAGCATATGGTTTCCTTGACCATTACAATGGGCTTTACAATGGGCTTTGCGCTCGCAAGTTTATGGAGAAAAGTAAAAAGCGCTGCAGTGTTTGGGTGCACTGTGCTTGTCTGAGATAATTAGTCTACCGTTATTACTGACATGTGTATATTCCATACAATGTGTGAAGCAGGTTAATTAGTTCTACCAATGAATCGCGGTACGCTCGCAGCATTCAAAAAAGTTGAAATGTTTTCAACTAGGTGCGCCTGGAAAAACGCTATGTGCGTTGTGCAAGTCACCCATATTATACATGAAATAGGGTCATATTTTGGTTGTAAGGGTCTCCAACAACAGTCTAATATGCATGCAAGGTCAAAAAACACTTTCATGGTCTTATAATCTGCATTTATTTTTACCTAATTATCCCAGCGACTCCCATATGAATCGTCCAGTGATTCATTTGTTCCCAAACCCCTCCTTGGCGCGAAGCTAATCTGCGCTGATTGGACCGATGATAGTCTGCTGCGATTGGTTGACAATGACTGCTTTCAGCCAGAGACAGAGTGAAATTCCCATCAGCTAATCAACAAAATAGAAGTAGTCAGAGTGTATACACGCTCGATAGTGTAAAGCAGGTCGCACACCAGAAGCGCCGCTCGGCGGCGCGCAGCGCCACGCAGCGCCATGTATTTTACAATTCTATACATAGGTTTCTATCAGGATACACACCGGCGCCGCAAGTCGGCGGCTGTCGGCGGCGCCCGGCGACAGCTCAGGACGCAGTTCATTTTTCAGCCGCGCCACAGAACGCCATCTGATTAGTTTCATGTTAAATATCATTCGAATGTGCGCGTCTGGTGTGCGATACTTTAATCTGTCATGTACGCGCCGTGTCGCGGCGCCGAGCGGCGCTTCTGGTGTGCGACCTGCTTAAGGCGTGGAGTTTTGCTGCCAGTGGATGAATGTAAATACAGACAATGGACTTGAAAATACAGACAACTAACTATTTTATTGAGCAAAAACTCCCAAGAACTGGCGAGGAGATCTCCTAGCTTGTCACACTGCTCTTTTTACAGACACACACACACACACATATTGCCCTCGTCCTCGCGCACGCGCACGCGTCCACACACACACACACATTGCTCTCGTCCTCGCGCAGGCACCCACACACTCACACACACATATATTGCCCTCGTTCTCGCGCATGCGTCCACACACGCACACAGACACACACAGACGTAACCCTACTCCAGACGACATCGCACACACACACACACACACACACACACACACACTCATATTGCCCTCGTTCTCAAGCTTGCGTCCACACACACACACAGAGACGTAACCCTACTCCAGACGACATCGCGCATGCACACACATTACACTCCTCCACGGGAACGTAAACAAAGCGGCATGCGTCGCGTTTTTTAATGTGGCTTTGCATGCGATATTAGAATATAGCGAGTTAACCTGAGACAGTACACGCGGTTACAAGTAACAAATCACAACTAAATACATTTGCAAGCTAGAGTAAACGAGGCAACAACTTTAATCACACGTACTTACACTTGAGAAATGGAGGAAGAAACCGATGCATGTCCTGACATGTCCAGTCTTTACTGATCCTTCCTTTAACAAACGAAGTATTCTTTGTGGCATGTAGTTTCCAGAATTTTCCAGTAGTTTCCAACTGCTTAAAGCTGGGCTTATGCTGAGGTTTCATCTTTGGGTAGACACTCAATAATATCCATCTGCAGTGTAACTTCAATTGACCGGCATGTTTGTGTGTGTGTGGGTTTCTGTGTCAGAGGGCAGGGCCGCAGGTTTCAAGTCTCCCAGGTTTGCGTGTTCACGTGAATAACTTAGTTTCGTTAGTATGTCATGGCGAAACACCTAATTACTCATTATCAAGGCGACTCGTTTGAAGCACTATTGAGTCGACTCTTTTATAAATGAATCAACAGTTTTAAACACTGTACTCTTACAGATTTAAGCCTTAGCTGGATATTTCACTTCACTTAGAGCTGTGTTGCACACTACATGGAGAGGCATTTTCAAAAACCCATAATATGGGCTCTTTAATAAAACTGTAGCGCTTCATACCAAAACTTTTTTTTTATTACAGATATGTACAATTGTGTTTGGTCAATAAAAATCAATACCAATTTTATCGCCCAGTCCTACTTTGAGTTGTAAGTACTGATCAGAACACAAATGTTTTTTAACTTTAACATAAATGTGTCTGCCATGCTGAAATACCATGGTATATATTTTATTCAAAAATATTGTAATGATTTATTTGCACACAAGTTATTTGAATAATTAAGTTATTAAGGTGGGTGTTTTTCTTTAAGTGAATGTTTTGTGTATAAATAATACAGCATTTTCATTTTATGTAGACACTAACTTTGAATCAAGTGTACTTTAAATCAAAGGTACTATTTTCTAAGTTCTTTTATACTTGATTTATACTTCAGAAAAAAAATACATTGCCTTAATGACAATACAAGTCTGCTAAATCTTACCGATCCCAAACTTAATGTATTGTTTGATTTTATGTAATATCACAAAACATAATGATTAAGGAATAATACAATGACACAATTAATAACATAATAACATAATCTAGGGTTTTCATGATACTGTAATTTGGTAGCAATCGACACTGAAATTGTAAAAACACCAGTTTGCCGCTAACATTTCAGTGCTGTTTAGAGCGTTCTTAAACAGTGCTGATTTGCCATTGTGTTTACATGCTCAACAGAAATTACTGTGATTATCTGTAAAGGCATCAGTTCACTGGACCGACTGCTGTTTACTGAGTGTAAACACAGATACAGGGACACTGGAGCAATTTAAAGCTACGATTCATCAGCGGATCGCTCGTATGTCAGCTTGTAGACAAACCAGCTGATCAACGTGACTTTGAAACGAACATGCTCAAATATTTGCGGGAACTGGATGTTTTTAAAATGTTAGTACCGATTGGTACCAAATTCCATTATCGTGACAACCCTAAATGAATCATTAAGAAACTGTTTTGAATGGTTCAGGACTATATTGGAGCAGTTAGATTTATAAATAATAAATTCAAATTTTTGATAAAATGTCAATTTTATACAACAAATTTAACTCAGTGACTTTACAAATTAGAGATGCATTGTAAGGATAGAGCAATGATGAAGTAATTTTAATTTTGTTGTACGCTTTTTACAATGTTACAGATTTTGCTTTATTTTGGGGCAAATAGCATTGCCTTGGTAAACATACACATTTACTGTAATAAAAAAGATCTTACCAACCGCAAAGTTTTGAAGGGTAGTGTATGTTTTTATTTAATATCACAAAACGTACTTCATTAAGGAATCATTAAGGAAACTTTTTCGAAAAATGTTTTTGCGAAATTAGATTTAAAATGCCTTCAAATTCTTGATGATAATGGGTTGAAGACATCATTTAAACCAACAAACTGAAATCAAGAAGTTTGCACATTAAATGTCATCATAAGGGTGGCGCAATGGTGTAAAGTGTACTATTTTTAATGTTGTTCTAAGTTTTTAACGGTACAGTACTACACATTTTGCTATTTTTGGAACAAATGCATACAACATACAAGTCTACTATTACAACAACAACAACAACAACAACAAAAACTTGCAGACCTAAAATTTTTAGAGGGTACTACTGTATGTTTTTATTTAATATCACAACATTAATTATTGGAATCATTAAGGACCTGTTGTAAACTGTTAATAAATATTTCGGAGGAATTCGATTTAATAAATACCTTGAAATTTGTGATGGGTTGAAAGCATCAATTAAATCAAGAACTATAACTCGAACAGTTTACACAATAAAGACACAACATAAGGATGGTGCAATGGTGTAGTGAAAAGTGTTTTGTCAGCCCCGGTAGGATTACGTTGATATTAGAAGCAGATGATATCAGGATTTATTTTTCCAATTAAACGACGTGCTGCATTCCTGTGCCACATTTCAGCTGCTTAAACAGACCTTTATAATCTTTAAGCCTAATGCTTTCCTTAATGACTTGTAATCTAGATTGTAAGTGTCGGTGACTGCTCTTTAGAGTAATACATCCATATTTACCATTAGCATTATATGGCGTCAGTCAAAATGTCCAATTCTATGTAGTTTGTAAATGTGAAAAAGAAAGGACTGTGGCCTTATCAGAGACAGTTTTTTCCCCTCCTTTAGTGAAACCCGAAGCGTCTTTTGTCCTGCCTCAGCACAAATAGAGCCTGGATAACAAGAGCAATGTACGAACTGACACGGCCACTCTATTGTTGTTTGTCTCCTAAGAGGAGCTTTACATAGATGTCTCATTGTGTTTCAGACACTGTACTCCAATGGCGAACTGCACGCCCGCGCTGATGGCCATCCATTACACTCGATCATATTAAACCCCATCTAATCATGCCTAATCAAGTCCGGCGCTTTGACACACTTCTCTTTTAAACAACAGGTTAAAAAAAGACATGTAAGCGGTTTGCGCAGCTGTCCTGGATCAATCGAGCATGAGCCGTGGGAGATTAGACAGCCTGTTATATCCTCCTTTATGGCGTTGTGGTATTGTGTCTCCACTGAGTTTGATGGACAGAATAGGATATGGCAATGGCCTCAGGATAGTATTCAGAGATGAGAATTGAATCTTTTTGAAGATTGCGAAAGCTGTTTTTGGAGGGTGTTTTTCTAGCCACAATAAGGTTGTGTGATTGTATGTACATGGTGCTTTTATACAACAAAACATTCTTTATTCTGTTTAAAGGGAGTCATGAAATATGTTGTCAGATCTTTTGTTTTTATGTTATAATGTAAAGCTTTGTTTTAATATTTATATAAAGGACTACTTTCTGTCATTATTTTCATTCTTTGCAAAAAAAAAAGAAAACACCTCATAAATTTAGCCCACTGTTGTAATTAGTGAACTTTATTGCACTTTATCCATGCCCTACTTGTTCTCAAGATGGCTCACTTGGTGTCTTAATAGGGTTAGAAGATTTCTCTGTGCATAATCAACGTCAAGAATACTTTTCATCTTCACATTTTAGAAAGTCATACAAACATTTTTTTTTTGTTTTTGCAAAAACAGTTTTTGTTTTTGCGAATCCACAAGAGGCCGCTGTGTGCCTACAATTTTCTCTTATGGGTGCCGCTCGCGCCTGCTGTTCTCCACCACAGGCCGCTGTCGACTGTCTGGCTGACTGAATGACTGCCTGACTGACCGACCCTCCTTCTTCACTAAACCAAACCAATTTTATTGACTGACCCGCCCACCCACTTAGTTCCCTAAACTCAACCAAATATTTACAAATACCATGCAGAAAAAGAAAAGCCCTAGTCTGATTTTTACCACCTTTTCAGATTTTACCACATTCTCACTATGTTACTTCGTTTGTTTTATTTTTTAGATTCTGTTTTTGTCTGACCTGAATTCTGGAGCCATTCTTCGCCGAACTTAAATCCCGTCATAGTTTGTGTCTCTTCTCAGTATCAAGTCCACCGACATACATGACGAGCTAAGTAGACGAACTGATTAGAGCGGGAAAGCCGTCCACACGGAGGTAAGCAGTCAGCTGGTAAGCGCGGAAAGGAAAAGGCGTCATACTGCCTGTAGCGTTCAAAAAATGTGTACCTCTGGCTATATTGTTTGCAGTCTCCAGAAACGTATGTGGGACTATGTTTTCAGAATGAGCCTGTGTTGACATCTTGATAGGTGTATCATATTGATAGCTGCCTTAGTTTTTTATTGTTTTGGACTGCTGGACTGGCTAAACTGCCATTGTGCAGCCCAAGATACATTTTAATACAACTTCACTTGGATTCAACTGATGTTTATTACAAACATTAAGAATAAACATAGATTTGCTTGGTTTTACTTAACTGGTTTTTCATAAGATATTTTGAGGGAAAAAAATCTAATATCAGTCCATAGTGAAATGTGTATTGCAAAAAAAAGATGGGTATTAGTTTAAAATCATGTTTACATGTATTAAATTAAAATTACATCTATTAAAATCATATTTTAAACTGGGAAGTTAGTATTACGTTTTAAAACTGGCACTATGCATAATATGATATGATTCTCCTATTATCCATTGATTATCCTGTTAGATGTTTCTTCAACGTTCAACTTTTTAACTGTCAAACAGTGACATGGCATAAAACAGTCAAATAAATAAAATTGCATAAAATGTAACGCAGGTCATAACGTGAGCTCTGCAACCAAAGAAGGAGACGAGGTCACGACGCCAAAGCAAATAACGCTTCATTTTTCTCCACTGCAAACACGTATTACTCGGACAGAATTACTAACTCAGTTACTATTTGTGAGAAGTAACTGGTAACTATAACTAATTACTCTTTCAGTGTCCAACACTAGTGATGATACCTTTTTACTCTGGTAATGTGACCCATTCATTTACCAACAGGATGTTCAGATGTTAACGCTATTATTGCTGATGCTCTGATTTAAGTGTTCCTATCTGTTTATTAAACAAGCAGGTACAACTCAGCATTTTAGTTATTGACACGAATGATGCATAAAATGGTTCCTATTAATTTTAATTCATGTGACCTACAAATAAAGCAGCTAAAACAATGAATTTCCTAAATGGGGTCTAGAAAGATTAACTGTGACTTTTAAAACCGCTTAATAGTGGAATTTGAAAAAATACATCTTAAAAAATATTACTTTGCAATAACTTTGAGCAAGTTATTGTACATATAATGTACTTTTTTATTCCTTGAACCAGAAGGTCTGTGCACAAACTGAGAAATTTGATTTAGTCGACTCGCTCTATGAAATTGATTTTGTGTGATTGGCCTTCAGTGTAATCTCATTGGCAAACAGCTTCCAACATCCTGAAGATGAATTTACTGTTATCGTTGAAGGTAATATGAGGGTCAAGTCTACGTTTTCTGACCGGAGATAAAAGGCGACAGGGCTGATATTTATTTTTCTGACCTTTGTGGCTCCAGTGTCCTCTGAAATAAAGGTGACATTTCTCTTTCTCTCCCTCTCTTTTTCTCTCGTCCCTCTTGTTTCTACTCTCTCCTGGTCTTCGAGAGCCCGCGGTAGTTAAAGGGGCTAAAAATAGCCTGGTTTCCTCCGTGTTGTGCAACCTAATTAAGAGGAGAGGGACGGAGGTGCTTCCGAGCATCTGGGCTCGGGATGTAATGGCTGCCCTTGTTTTTATTTGTTAGTGGATGCACACAGCTCCCAATTATCCCCAGTGGCATGGCTTCCCACTGAAGACATCCTTAAAGAAGCTGACGGAAATTTTTCTGCACACGTTTCCACAAGAGCTTCAGGATAAGCAGTTTCCTTTAACGTGGAATGTCGTTTTGAACAAGGCGAGCAGCTTTATTTTGGGAATTCAAGATGTTCAGTTGTTGTTATGAGTTTGCAGCTTCACTTGTCGATGCTAGGTGGATACATATAGTGTCTGCTTGCTTCTGCGCTGAAATTTCTTTATGAGGTAAAGAGTTGATTCATCCTAAAATAAACATTCTGTCATTGATTTTTCTAACCTCCAAAATTATAAGACTTTCATTCAAATTGAAGATGGGATTAATCCTATTTAAGAGATTTCTTTTTTTCCATCGAAAATCTATTCAGCTAAAACTTTGACTGTTACCAATAAGTGTTGGTGGGTTTTATGCACAGTTGTCAACTTTGGATGAAGTGGACCAAAACAAATCATCAAAGTTGTTTGAAAACTATTGAAGAGGACGTATTCTTGTCTTGCGACAGTTTTGAAAACCTTTTTAATACACTTTAAATGTTGACTACTGTATTTGACATACAATGTACTACATTAGTTTATTTTAAGAAAAGCTGTTTTTTTTTTCCAAGTATTAATGTCAAGGAAAGGCCCTTAACTATAGGAGCTGCCAAATATGAGGTGTTTCTGGGAGTTTATAGTACATTGTTTCACAGAAGAACTGTGAATTCATAATTTCCATTTGAGCAGGTCAACCTTTTTTGACTTGTGCTATGCAGTAAGCCTTCTTGTAGCACCAGAAAGAACACAGCTAAAAAAGTCTACTATTTAAAATGGTCATGTTACTATAAAGTACACCAGATGACCTGTAAATGTGAGGAATAAACAACCACTTTCCATTGCAGTTTGTTTAATTATTATTATTTTTAATTGCCTTAAACACAAAATAAGTGCATAAATCTTTCATCAGGTGAGTTTTTGATAAGCATTTTCAAACCATTTAATTAGGTTAATTAAAAATGAAAAGGGGGGGGGGGTGCAGTGGCACAGTAGGTAGTGCTGTCGCCTCATAGCAAGAAGGTCACTGGGTTCGAGCCTCGGCTCAGTTGCCGTGTTGTGTGTGGAGTTTGCATGTTCTCCCTGCATTTGTGTGGGTTTCTCCTGGGTGCTCCGGTTTCCCCCAAAGTCCAAAGACATGCGACACAGGTATTGGGTAGGCTAAATTGTCCGTAGTGTATGAATGTGTTTGAGTGAGTGTGTGCGGATGTTTCGTAGAGAATGGTTGCGGCTGGAAGGGCATCCGCTGCACAAAAACGTGCTTAATAAGTTGGCAGTTCATTCCTCTGTGGCGACCCCAGATTAATAAAAGGACTAAGCCAATAAGAAAATGAATGAATGAATGAAAAAAAAGGGTGTAAACCTATTAGGGTTGGGTGATGTCGACCCATTTAGCATTGTACAATGTCTAATGTGAAACATCGCGATGGATGATGGCATTTTCGTCACAGGCACAGGGAAATTAATTATTTATGAATAATTCATTATTCATAACAAATCAATTATTTGTAGCCTACTTTTTCAACTACCTGACACGCATGGTCTTTGTTTTACCCATAAACAAATCATAAATAAAGATAAGTTGCACACAAATTAACACTTGTCAATCAATTTTTCCGCAGGAGGTTGGTCTGTAAAAAAAGGTGCACAGCCAATAGTATCTGAGGTTTTCACTAAAATTACTAAGTACAAGTGTGAAAGTAAAAGACTGAAGCAGTGTACTGATGCTGTGACAAGTTACCTGTTAGATTCAAAAGACAGAAGAGTCATTAAATAGAGACAAGATTAATTAAAAATCATGTTTAACAGCTAGTGATACATCCTTGATAACATTCTTGATAAACTGTCCGATGTGCACTGCTCTCTGGAGATCAGATGAGCGCTTAACAGTGTGTTTTCAGAAATGCTAGGTAAAACACGGTGTGGATGTGGATAATTTTCGTTCTAAAATGGCATTTTAACACCAAGATGTATTAGTGTAAACGGGGCCTAAGTGTGAATTTTTCGTAAGCGGGTTTGCAACGGGAGCGGGGCGGGGTGGAGGATCGGCAATCACTATGGCATCGTCTATCGGCCCAACCCTAAAACCTATACTGGTTGGGGATGAACCCAAGCTTTTTGTGTGTGTTTGATATCACAATGCGTTCACAATTCATTGCATTCTCAATTTTCAATTCTACCGCATTTGATCATTTAAGTACAAGCAGTCAGATATATAAACTGGCTCTTTAATTTTACCTGCCTAAAGAAAATACAATTATTGTATGTATCAAGAATCAAATAAGCCAGGGGTGTCCAAACTTTTTGGGCCGAGGGCCAGATGCAAAAAGACAAACGTTGTCGCGGGCCAAATTTTACATACATCACACAGACAAGTATATGTATATATATATATATATATATATATATATATATATATATATATAAATACAGTTGAAGTCAGAATTGTTAGCCCCCCTAAATTATTAGCCCCCGTTTATTTTTCCCCCAATTTCTGTTTAACGGAGAGAAGATTTTTTTCCACACATTTCTAAACATATTAGTTTTAGTAACTCATTTCTAATAACTGATTTATTTTATCTTTGCCATGATGACAGTAAATAATATTAGACTAGATATTTTTAAGACACTTCAATACAGTTTAAAGTGACATTTAAAGGCTTAACTAGGTTAATCAAGTTAACTAGTTAAGTTGAGGTAATTAGGCAAGTTATTTTATAACAATGGTTTGTTCTGAAGACTTAAAGAGCTAATAATTTTGACCTTAAAATGATTCATAAAAAAATTTAAACAGCTTTTTATCCAAGCCGAAATAAAACAAAAGTCTTTCTCCAAAAGAAAAAATATTATCAGACATACGGTAAAAATGTCCTTACTCTGTTAAACATCATTTGGGAAATATTTAAAAAAGAAGAAATAAATCAAAGAGGGGCTAATAATTCAGACTTCAACTGTGTGTAGATAGATAGATAGATAGATAGATAGATAGATAGATAGATAGATAGATAGATAGATAGATAGATAGATCATAACAAGAACTGCTGCTTAATTGAATGCATGTAATAGCGACACCCGGTGGTTATTTATTGAATTACGTTCATTTTTGTATAGCGGGCCAGATTCTATTGATGTTTATAAAAAGCCTCGCGGGCCGCCACAAAACTGATTGCGGGCCGCAGATGGCCCGCGGGCCGTAGTTTGGACACGCCTGAAAAAAGCCATAACATTTGATTTTTATACAAATATTCAGCATATCCATACACACTCATTCACACTCATACACTACGGACAATTTAGCCTACCCAGTTCACCTGTACCGCATGTCTTTGGACTGTGGGGGAAAACCGGAGCACCCCAGAGGAAACCCATGCTAACGCAGGGAGAACAGGCAAACTCCACACAGAAACTCCAACTGACCCAGTAGAGGCTCGAACCAGTGACCTACTCCGCCACTGCGTCTCCTAAATACCCAATCCAATTAGTTAATTTGAAACACGATACGAAAATACAGAAATCCAATTTGTAAATTCAAATCATGATTTGTAAACACACAAATCCAATTTATAACTCAAAACATGATTCGCAAAAACACAAATCTAATTTGTAAATTCAAAACACATTTCAAAAATAAACATCCAATATGTAAATTCAAAACATGATTCGTAAATACACAAATCCAATTCATTTGATGAAATGGTTTACTATTTTATTTTACTTGTGAATTTAATTTTACTTGTGAATTCACAAGTTGTGTGATGTATTCATAAACTATGTTTTGAATTTACAAATTGGATTTTGTAAATGTGAAATGTTGTGCATGTATGAATTTTATCTATGAAATGTTTTATTTTTTAGGCTGTTCTGGCTCCATACAAATGGCATTACAAAAGAATAGAGTACATCATAACCATTTATTGTCCATTACTAAACCAATAACAAATTCCATCATGATGCATTGTAGAAACAACTTAGACAGCCCTAATTGAACCATTTCTGTTGGTTCTTTTGAAATGCACATGCTGTGCAATATTCAGTAATCAATCTCAGTGATTCTTGAGGAAAATCAAACTGTGGTTCTTGTGGAAGAATTAACTCATTGGTTTAAGAACAAGTTTCCCTGAATGCTGTAAAAAATGTTGGCGATATAAATCTCAATAAAAGCCTACATTTAAGCTCTTTCTAAAAAAAGTGGTATCTCTTTAAAACAATAGGATTACAGATGGATTTATCTTTAAAGGTGTCATATTGGGGTTGACCAGACTCTGGATAGAGGGTCAGAAATATCTCAAGATTGCATTAAGAATAAATTCATTTGTATTTGAAAGATGAACAGAAGTCTTAGGGTTTTAGGATAACTCAAGGGCGGGCAAACAATGGCAGTTTCATTTTGGGGGTGAAGTAAACTAATCTACAGGTGTTTTGAAAGCTAGTTAAATCAAAATATCTCCATTCGCCACTTTAACCCTGCAGATTGTCGCTTAAAATGAAATCGAAGTTTTGATGACTTTTTAAGTGATGGGGTCAAGCTGGCACTCTCTTCTCTCGTCAGAGCCATTAAGGTGCACAGAGGGATGAGATTGAGCTGACAGCTCATTGATTTCTTTCTGGGCTCGCGTCAAACATGTTTTCGAAATGATGTTTTGTCTTACTAGAGGCTGGGTGTTTTTTTTTTGGGGGGGGGTATCGACTGATGGAGGGTCATGAAAAGAGGATGGAGCTGCACTGATGCACCTCACGGTTTGCTTTGATCCAATGACACGTCTCTGGGATATGAAGACTCCTGTAGGGGTTTCTTCTTCTGTGATTCATTCATGTCTGATTGGTGTCAAAAAACATTTGTCTGTCTAGTTGTTCTTTATATTCTGCTCACTCCTTTATGTTTGTTTATCATCCGGATTGGCCATACTCTGTGTAATTAGCTGATTTTGCTTGTTTGTAGGCTCGTTTGGGTGACACCTGCTAAAATAATGCTTATTTATTGTAATAATCATGGTCATTTCTTTGTTAGCGTTTTCTTTTTTTGTGACCAAAAAAAGTAAATTACAATTTGAATTTGACAGATGGTCTTTAATAAAACATTGGTCTATATAAATAGTGTTTAACATTTATATTAAAATGTTACAATGATGCTGATTTGCTGATTTTTTTTAATATATCATTTAAAAATACTAATTTCATACAAAAATACTTATTTAATTATATCTACTTATGGTAAGTTATTACAGGAGCGCACAAAACTGCTCCATTAGTCTTTAAAGTCCAACAGCAAAAACATTTTTTTAAAAACTTACTGATAAATTATTTTGTCACATTTATTTGAAAACTAGAGCTGCACGATTCTGGCTAAAATGAAAATTAGGATCACGATTTTTCATGATTCTCTAGATGTAAAATAAAGGTTAATATGAATAGGCTGTAATTATTGTTAATTCTCAAACTTATGATAAGAAAAACAATAATATTATTAGGCCTATGTGTGTAGGTCTACTTTTGGTTAAAATGCTGCATTTTGTATAGACTCTGAATGGTGGACTTGAACAGACTTTAAATATGTCCTCGTCATTAATGCACAGAAAAGTGATGACTTCAGAATATAACTATTCATAATTCTAAAGTTGAATTATTGTGTTTGAGGCATAACGCTTGTCATTTGTCATTGACAACATTTATCAGACCATTTTATTCTCAGGTAAAATTTGACATTTGTCATAATCACATTCCCTATTGCATTATATTTAACATTATATAGGCTAGAGTAGTTATACTGCCACTGTTAAACATTTATTCTCATGCATAAGAATGAAAAGAAAAGACATGATACAAAAAACACATCAAATGCTTGTTGTAATCATAACTCCAGAAGGGGATATGATCATTTAAATGGTGTGTGTGTGCTTTTGGTTTCACTTTCACTGCAGAGTGCAGTTCATGTCATCATGGCAGCCGTCACTTTGAGTAGAAAAAAAACACACATTTAATAAAAATAACAGTTGGGCCCAATCTAAACTGTTCCCTTGGCTCTTGAAAATGTGAAGGGGAAGGGCTTCAAACTTTACACCTTAGAAATGTGACACAATTACAACACCTGCACACGTCATCATATGCCATCGCAATCTCTTGCTTCATATGAGATCAGACGATCTCGACTGCTGTAGTTATACCAGTTGGGCTATTATTTGGTATTTATCCTCAGGAAATCACTGAAGGCAGCAATATTATGTTGTCATTACGATATAATGTGGCAATAAGCTCATAACTGTACTGTGCATTTACAACGTGGCCATATTCATCTATGCAAACACGTGAAATCAACATCATAGCAGACACTGAAAAAAATGTCATTCCCAGCCACTAGACTTTTCTGACATGGTATGCGAGTGTCAGATGTGAAAGTATGTTGTGGGACAGCTATACAAAAGTTATTGTTATGGGTTGTAGTTTGCGAAATTTTAGGGGGTTTTATTTATTTATTTATTTATTTTTATTTATTTATTATAATTTTTTTAATGCCATTGTAGATGGTGTATTCTGGGAAATTTTCTTTGCCTTTGATTTTGAAAAATCTGTTTAAAGGGCTATCCAGCCCTTTCTTAGCCCTACGCCTTCAAGCTAAGGAGAATTGGCACACCCCTACCCCTCATTTTGCACGTTTACAAGAAGGGGTGAAAGGTTCGAATTATAAGGGGAAGGGATAAGGGGTAGAATTGAGATTGGGCCTTACTCAGAAACTAGAAATTAAATATGAAATCAAAAATAAATACACATTTTAAATAAAAATGTAATGTGTATTAGTTGTTTGTACAGTAGTTGCTATACAATTGGATATTTGTATGTACACAAAACTATTTCAGTTAGTTCTAGTTTTTTTTTTTTTTTTTAAAAACTCGTTTTTATTTTTATTTCAGTTCACGACAATTATTTTATTTTTTCATTTTTTTGTTCGTTTTCATTAACTATAATAACCTTGCCATCTACCGCTTGTGTAATGGTAATATGAGAGGTAATTGACAAATCAGTGAACAATACATAAACAATACAAAAGTTTGCATTTCTGTCCATTTCTGTTTTCAAACACCATCATTTTCAAACTAAAATGTGCTTTTTTTTTAAAGCATAAAAAAATGTTTCATAACTTTCCATTTCCGCGGGTTGAAGAGTCTGGAGTAGTGTGGACACCAGGCATAACCATATCAAAACTTATGTGTTTTAAATGAAAAAGCTTTTGTGTAAATGGCACCAAAGTGTGGGTAAGGGTTAAGATTAAGGGATAAGGGTTCTGCAGAATAAGTAATGTTTGCTTTAAATGCTAATAAACAACTAGTATGCAAGAAAATTAGTGACAATAGTAGTTAAAAGTAAAAATCGGTCTCCATTCTAAAGTGTTACCATTTTGTTTACTAGTGGCAGCTAATAGATGAACTATTAAATTAACATTTGCACTTTTCAATTTCAAAGCATTTACATAATGCGTTTAGATTTAAATTGCTTTATTGATTAAATTTACTTTTTTTTCTCCTAACTCATGCTAGTTGTAATCTCTGAGACTCCAGACCCTAACAGCCTGTGTCCCCCACTGTTCACCCTCATTTGTAGGGGACAAGCTTCCTCCCTACCCGTAATCCCATTTCCCCTGTGATAAGACGGTCAGTTGGGCGCAGGATTGCATGTGTCTGTGGTCCGGTTCCTCGGGGTCAGTGTGCTCTCAGTGAAACAGGAGATTACGCCTGCTGATTAGGACAGAACTTAGATCAGCAGTGCGGCGGACGCACTGATACAGCTGAATGCGGCCCATGTTGTGCGTGGGGTGGGGAAGGAGCTTTTGGCAAGTCAGCTTGTCCTCGAGCTTGGCACCAGCAGCAGAACGGTGGCAGCACACTGTGTGCAGACAGACTGGAGTGTTTACCAGTACAGTTGTATCAAAACTGGTGTGTGTGCGGATGGCGGGTGTGAGAGCGCACAGGATGGAGCTCAGCACACACACCGTCTGGCCTGGCAAGGGCGAATGCAGTCTTCTGATGGAGACTGAGTGCCCTTGAGATTGGAGCCGCCAGCAGGGAAGATTGATTTGTTGCTCTCTGCTGCTTCCACTGTGCCTTCATACATAATAGGGACGTCAAGTGTCCCCTCCATTTCTGCCAGCGAAGAAAGCAAAGTCCTTACATCTCAAGTATTTTGGATTCGTCATGATTTCTCGAGACTTTGCACTTGTTTGTTCATCAGAATCTACCTATTAAGCAGGATTTCTTTGGGGCGATTGACCACCAAACGGAAATCTGGCTATGGTGATGCCTGTAGTTGAGGTATAGTTGCATCAATTTGCTGTCTGGCTTCCATATTCCCATCATTTTGTGTCCTATCTATAATTGCCTGTAATTAATTTGAACTGTGAACTGATCTGCAAAGCTTTTTTGTTTTTGTTTTTTGCTGCCGGCAGTGAAGTTTCATGTTTCATGTGGTCCACTAAATGCGCATTCATCTGCCGCTTCATCGGCACATTTGGTCCAGCCCAGATAAACAGGATTAGGGATTTAGGATTACACTTCCTCGACCTTCTCCAGATTGTGCTGCGTCTAGGCCCTTTGGGTATCTAATGCTGTTTGTCAGTTCAGTGTTTGAAGCCCTGAGGAGTTTACCAAGCATTCGTCCCAATGGCATCTTTAGCCTTTGAACCAAGCAATCTGCTCAATGGCGAAGCCTGTTTTTATGAAGCTCTTGTTTGCTCTCATCCTATCAGCCTCTTTATCTCTTTCTCGGTCCATTTCTTTAGCTCTCTCTCCATTCTATCCTGCTTCATTCAGTCTCTGATGAAGCACTAATGGAATCGTTTTACAACTATAAGAAATATTTAACACAATCTTAGAATTTTATTGGATGAGAATTAAATATTTAGATTTTTTTTGTAGTCATTAATCTTTATATTATCATTTATACATCTGTTAATAAAATTAATGTGTGTTATTTATTTTCTTTAAATATTGTTATAAGTGTAGGTATTGAATAAATGCATTCAATTAAATTGAAATTAGAAAGAGACAAATTTAGTTGGACATTTTAACAGAGATGTGTGAAAAATGTGCCATAACATGCCATATTTGTCATCATATTTCCTTTCAAATAATTATAAAAATCCAATTTATATGAATGAAGGCATTAAGCAACGGTTATATTATTTTACAGACAAACACTCATCGGCCATTTTATTAGGTACACCTTACTAGTACCAGGTTGGATTCCCTTTTGCCTTCAGAACTGCCTTAATCCTTTGCATAGATTTAACAAGGGACTGGAAATATTTCTCAGAGATTTTGGTCCATATTGACATGATAACATCACGCAGTTACTGCAGATTTGTCGACTGCACATCCATAATGCGAATCTCCCGTTCCACCACATCCCAAAAGTGCTATATTGAATTGAGATCTGGTGATGGTGGAGGCCATTTGTGTAGTTAACTCATTGTCATATCATGGGTACACTGTGCTCATAAAGGGATGGACATGGTCAGCAACAATACTCAGGTAGGCTGTTGCAGTGACCCCGATGCTCAATTGGTACTGATAGGCCCACAGGATGCAAAAAAATATGCCCACACCATCACAACCACCAGCGTGAACCATTGACACAAGGCAGGATGGATCCATGCTTTCATGTTGTTAATGCCAAATTCTGACTCTACCACCTGAATGTTGCAGCAGAAATCGAGACTCATCAGACCAGGCAATGTTTTTCCAATCTTTTATTGTCTAATTTAGGTGAGCCTGTGTGAATTGTAGCCTCAGTTTCCTGTTCTTAGCTGACAGGAATGACACCCGGTGTGGTCTGCTGCTGTTGCCTTTTCACCTCAAGGTTCGACATGTTGAGCGTTTAGAGATGCTCTTCTGCATATTTCTGTTGTAGCGAGTTGTTATTTGAGTTACAATTCCCTTTCTATCAGCTCAAACTAGTCTTCCCTTTCTCCTCTGACCACTAGCATCAACAAGGCATTTGCATCCACAGAACTGCCGCTCACTGGATATTTTCTCTTTTTCGGACCATTCTCTGTAAACCCTAGAGATGGTTGTTTGTGAAAATTCCAGTAGATTAGCAGTTTAGCCCGTCTAGCACCAACAATCATGCCACGTTCAAAGGCACTTAACTCACCTTTCTTTGCCATTCTGATTCATTATGCCTAAATGCATTAAGTTGCTGCCATGTGATTGGCTGATTAGAAAGTGACGGTAAATTGTGACCTAATAAGTGACGTCAATTGGACGTAATAAAGTGGCCAGTGAGTGGATTTTGCATAGCTAATATACAAATATTCTCTTGTGACGACATAACCTTAGCTGTTTCATAATGAAGTGTTTTTAGTTTGCTTGCCTTGAATTGTCTTGGAGAACTGGCTAAGGCTGTGAATGTTGGAGTATGTGTGCGTGTTACATCAGATATTCAAAGAGCAAGGAAAAACAATGATACGGCCCCTGTAAGACTATTATTAACAATTCATTTCTTCTTTGGGAATATCGCATGTTATGATATCAATATTTAGGCCCAGATCACACATCTTTCAGACCTGAGGGGATTACACACACAGCTTTCATGTCAGATGGGTTTACCTCAAGCAAATAGCCCATAAAGATGGAAATATGTCCTCTTTTCTTAGTGTGGCATCCAATATTCGGTAATATTGGCTATTTATTAGCTAGAAATCCGAAAGCAAGAATGTGTTTTGATGAACACATTGGCAGTGGGAATCATTGGCTCTCTTTTTCAGATGGATTTGGATATTTATCGCTGAACATCGTCTTTGAACTTTAAGGCTTTTGTTTGTAGCCCTTTAGCTGTGAAAAATTAAGATTTAAGCAAATTGTCTCCTCACGTCTTCAGTTTTGGCTTAGAGATTAGAACACGACCTCCTGCTGAAAATAAGCTCTGCATGAATTTATGAGCCAAAAGTAAAAAAAAACCATAGCGTATAAAACATTTACAGCATGTTTAGTGTCTTACTGTGCACACTTGGTAAGTCAAGACACTGCTTAGTGTGACAGTAGTAGTCATTTGTGTGGTCAGGATAAATAACAGCCTCTTAGTCAGGGTAATTAACGCTAGTTTCATAAATGATTTATTATAAATCATTGTATGGATTGCTGTTCTTATAAAGAAAGCTGTTTATTAGGCTAGTTTCTGATGAAATAGAATCTTCTGTGATTACCTAATGTTTTTAGATTTATGACCAGTTGTCTGCAAGTCACGTTCAGTTTGATGTGATTTTGATAAGGCTGTTTTGGCTTCATGTTGAAAGGCACTACCTAATCAAAGCATCTGCAAGCTGTACAGATGTTTGCTTATTAATTTAAAGGTGTAATAAAATTAATCTCTAGATATATTTAGGCATAGCTGAATAGGAAAAATTCAGTTCATGGAAATGTTGAGGAAGATCCAAGTGTGGCACGCCTGATCTTCATATGGGTCATTCACAGGGTTTTTCAGCATTGGAAGTCGCCATAATTGGGTAAACTTAAGAGTGCAGTAAATGGGAGAGTACAACAAATAACTATTTAACAATCCTATTTGCTGAAATGAAATAAAAACTCAGTGACTATGTTATCAAGACTTTCAGAAAAAAGAAAAAAAATTGTGTGAGACGGTAGCCAGACGCGAGATCGTCAAATTTAATGTCCTGGTCATAGGCGCTGCACTAAAAACGCCTCGCAAAAGTGGTAATTAGTTTTTTGTAATTTGATGCAAAGATGACATAATGCATTCCTAAATACATATAAATATACAGTGCTTCCCACACATAAACTTTACTTGGGTGGGCTGCCCAAGTATATTAACGGCCGCCCAAGTATATTTAGTGTAACTTTTTTTAAAAAAATTATTTCTTTATCGATATTAACACCCTTTACGTACAGCCGCCCAATAACCAAACATCAGCGATCGATTAAGTAGTGGAAAATCTTTTCTCATTTGCTCTTTTCGTTCTATGTGTGTGAGAACTGTCAACATTCCCACAGACAGTTTCACTTTTTTTTTTTTTTTTTTTATAAGCCTACTTTCGCTTCGCTCACAGTGACGAGAGCGAGAGAAATTTAGATTTTTGTTTTAACGAAAAATTTTACTATATAATCTGAGAGGATGAACTGACTGGTCTAAATTAACTATAAACGAATATGTGTACACCATAAGTAATGGTTAAACAATGCATTAGCTTCATTTAAATAATCTACAGGATTTAATCTTGTAGTTTTGATCATTTTTATACATATTATCTGTTTTTATTACTTTTTCTTTCCTTTATTTCTCTTTCATTCATTCATTTTCTTTTCATTTTAGTCCCTTTATTAATCATAGGTTGCCACAGCAGAATGAATCGCCAACTTATCCAGCATATGTATTATGCAGCGGAGGCCCGTATAGCCGCAACCCAACACTGGGAAACACCCATAAACTTGTATTCACACACATACACTATGGGCAATTTAGCTCACCCAATTCACCTGTACCACATGTCTTTGGACTGTCGGGGAAACCGGAGCACCCGAAGGAAACCCATTCGAACAAGGGGAGAACATGCAAACTCCAAACAGAAATGCTAACTGAACCGGCCAGGGCTCAAACCAGCGACCTTCTTGCTGTGAAGCGATCGTGCTACCCACTGCGCCATGGTGACGCCTCATTTATTTCTCATTTGCAGATTATTTTAATAATCTTGTTAATAATTTATTACACAGGCTATTTTATATACAAATCAAAAATGCTTTTCAAGTTTGCTTTGAACTTGAAAGGAAGAGAGAAGCAGATTTTACCTTTCAGTGGGTGCACATGGAAATCGTGGATGTCTTTTTTTTTTTTCTTTATTAATTAGGTTCATTAATTAATGTTAAGTAATGCATTTACTAACATGAATAAACAATGAACAATACATTTACTACAGTATTCATGTTAATAAGCGTTAGTTAATAAAAATACAGTTGTTCATTGTTAGTTCATGTTAACTCATGGTGCATTAACTAATGTTAACAAGCATGGACTTAAATGTTAATAATACATTAGTAAATGTTCAATGATGATTAATAAATGCTGTACAAGTGTTGTTCATGATTAGATCATGTTAGTAAATGCATTAACTAATGAACTTTATTGTAAAGTGTTGCCACTATTTATGTGATGTGGGTAAATGATGTGTTTCAATTTAGCTACCACTGGAATTATATTTCAAACCTGTGGGAAGCACTTATTATACATGTTTTTTATCTAATTGTTAAAAACTTTAAAGAATTTAAGATGATTTAAGACACATCATAACAAATAACTTTTTTGCATCAAAACATAAAATGTGGCTCCTGGTCAATCATGATACTGGTTCAACAGATTCTGCGATGTGACTATTGCAGATGCGCATATTGTGATATCAATGCTGAAACTATGGTTTTTGCAGCCTAAGCAAACACTTTAGTTGTTACATTTTTTTGACAAATAACGTATGATTTTTTTGCATGTGTGTTTTAGAGTAAATCATGCTTTGTGTCTGAGAGAAAATAGCTACAAATAGCTTACAAATATGGTCAAAAGTGAACTTTTCATAAAAGGGGTTGTTTCATACCACATACCTAACTATGTAGATATCAGGGAACAATTTACAGTATAGAATCAATGCACTCTGACACCTCAAACTTTTAGGCAAAAACAAAAAACTTGTATAACACTTTTTTAAAACAGCTCCCCAGTTTTTACAGACACAATTATCCTGAAGTCAGGAACATTTTGAATGTTGCTCATCTACCGAGGTTGATGTCATTCCCAGTGACCTGCAGCTGGTGATTTATCTTTCTAACAAATTACACTCTTTAGCTTTCTGCCTCCGGTATTTTTTTCTCCTTCTGTTTTGTTTTTGTGCTCTATAAAGACACATCATGAATTAACAGAACCTCACATATTTCTTTAAGAGCCTAATGACAAGTACACCATGTTTTATTCATTCTTTTAACGAAATACACAAATATTTCACTGACGGGCAAAACCAGGACTTCTCTGCTTGTAGGTTGAGACGGAGCTTATAACAGAACAGGGGTGGTCAGAGCCAGCATTAGTCTTAGTCTGACTACTTCCATTCATGAGCAGGAACAGACCCCACAGCAGCCGCCGTCATCATCATGTGCTGCGAACAATGTCTGTCATTGTAAACGTTAAATGGCACTGTACCGATTTGGGCGGGGTTCCTTTGATTTTTAGCTCTGCCTGCGGTTAATGCTCGGTAGAAACTAGTCCTGCAAGGCAGGCTGCCCAGGGCGAGTGGCCAGACATTGTCCTGCTGTCCTGGCACACAGATGCACGCCACTTGCTCCAGGAAGTGTCCTGTGTCTCTGAGCGGGATTGAGTGGAGCCCCGGTGTTTGAATCTGTTCAAGCATGTCGTCCTTTTTATCGTCCCGTTCTTTTAGCAACAAATTTAGCTTTGACTTAAACAAGAAAGAGGAGACTGGAGGAGACATTTGATGGCACCAGATCATTTTTCCCAACCCAGGCTTATTCTGATTACGTATCCCTTTATACATTTCTGGAGATCTCCAAATATATGCCACGAGCTATGTTTTATTTTATTTATTTATTTATTTATTTTATTTTTTTACCACATTCTGACCTTATTATTTATATATCTGTTTAATTTTTTGCCTTTTGTTTTATCCTACCTGCTTTCTGGAACCGTTCTTCACAAGGTTATTATAGTTAACAAAAATAGTTTTTTGAAAATGACCTTCCATGCAGTCTTTAACACAGACCTGAGTTAATGAAAACATCCAGCTGAGGTTTAAATCTAAAAGTGAAGCATGTTTAAACTATTGATTCTTTAGCAAAGTAGTTGCCTCAGAGTCGAATAAACGAATCGAGTTGAGTTCGGATCTTTTGTTGGATCGCATTGACGTCAATATTGTATCACCAAATATGTAGTTCCAGTTCTGGTAAAATTAGAACACATTTTCACTTTAGACTGTAGTGGAGGCACGGGGGTCACGGTACAGATCATGACGTGATGTTGACGATAATTGACAGATGAATAATCGGCTGTGGGGAATAAAGGATTAAAGTTAATTTTTACAACAATACCATAACAATACAATACAATACTGTTTGGACAGACACATGTTTAGGTATAGTGTATAGACCGTCATATTGAGGCGATATTAACACACCCAGTCCTTTTTTTCATTTTAAGAACATAAAAATGGTGGACCAATAAGTCAACCGCAACTTGACATAGAAGTGCGTCCCCCGCCCACTAATATTGATTGACAGCTGCGTATTACATGTCTCTGTAGAAACAGGTATAATTATATCAACAAGACAGAACGTGTGCATAGCAACGGTGAATATAAGGTCTGTTTAGTTTGCTAGGATTATCAATTATCATCAAATGTGATCACAGTGAGTTTTATAAGTTTAAAATGTTTTAAAACAGTGTATGTGTGTAATACATTACAGTGATTTACATCATCAGCACAGCCGTGTGTCGGTACAATTATAAAAGACGATTCAATCCCGCTTTGTGGACATTAAATCCGGTTTATTTTGTACAATCAATACAACATGTATCCATACAACAGTGGATATTAACCTGTATCCTGTCACATTTGCGTGCAAAAAGAGTGCAAAGCTAAACGTGCGCTGTCTGTGTGGGTGCGTGTCTGCGCTGTGTGTTTGTGTGCGCAAACTTTGTAACGACATGGTGTGTGACTCATCGTTGCAACTCCACAACAATTGCATTAAATACTCATTGGTTCTTAGTTCTTACTGTAGTATTTCACACAAACTCTACGTGAGATCTTCATGCTTTATGTCTGTCTGTTCTCTGAGGCAACCGAGGGAGGAGATTGAGGCACGCTGAAAGGCACGTAGAAACGGTGGGCGGGGAGGACTAGGCCTAAAGGCGCAGTACAAGAAAAATGCCACCTGATGCTCAAAGTTATAAAATTGAAACTTATAAAACTTGTAGTAAATAATCTGATGAGTGGTTTGAGCTCACACGTTTTGGAGGCACGGAAGACTTATATTAAATCTGGAAAAAGCGGTAACCTAGGTACCCTTTAAAGATTTAAACTTTCCATCACTATTATGTATCTAATCTCAGAAGCAGCCTTGCACACATATTGTACAGTGCTGCTATCTCGTGGGCTGTTGCCTTTGAATTTGAGGATGGGTAGATGGTAGTGTTCATGTGTTCTCTAAATACATGTTTCAAAAAATGTATCTGTGGTTGTGTTTTTGCTATACACTAGGTTTTTGTTATTTACTATGCTAGTAAAAACTAGTAAATATACCTCAAAAAACAAATTAGAACTTCAGAATTCGAAAATTAAATAAAAACTAAGACTAATGAATAATCTAAAACTATTATAACCTTGGTTCTTCTCTGGGCTTGAACCCTGTCGTCACGGTCAACTCCTCTGCTTCTTAAATCTTCCGACGTATGCAGCGAACCTCTGAACAAACTGGTTACAGTGGGGATGCCGTCCATACGGAGGTAATTGGTCAGCTAGTAACCGCAAAAGAGCTATGTCATACCGCCCCATGGTGTTGGTTTTAAAGATAAAATGCAGCCATACGTTCCTTTGGCTACAATTTTGAGATCTCCAGAAATGTATATTGGCCCACGTTTAAAGAAAGCCTATGTTGATTTTTCCTGTCAATAGTTTTTTCAAAACCACCTGTGCACATTAATATCCTCTGCTTTGTCCACTACCTATAATTTTTTTTTATTTGGTGCCGATCAAGTCCAGATCACAAGTAGATGTCCCATTTTTGATTTGTTTTCCAGTCTTTTGGTTTTATTGAAGTCATAAGTTGAAGCACATAAATCTTAAACATTTTAAAACTATGGCACCATTTAAATATTTTTAAAAAGGTGTTGTAAAATATAAGGAGTTTTTGGACGTTGTCCGAATCTGTGATACAGCAAACTCTCAAAAGTATTTCCAAGAGCCAGAGCTGACAATACAGTGTGAGCTTTTGGGAATGAAGGTTTGCTGTGCCCTTGAGATAGGGAGTGTTATGGAAGCTATCCTGCCATCAGAAAATGGCTTTTGTGACTCCCAGGCAGGGTGCATTATTTCACACGTCTGTTGGGCTTTAAGACCGTGAAAAAAAAGGAAAGGGAAGAAAGATCTGGGACAGAAGAAACTTGCTGGCGTGGGTGAGATGGTGACGGCTTTCTAAATGTCAAGGTCCTTATTTTTTCATGCCTTGACACTTTTGTTTCAACAGTTTTTTTCATTCCTTGTTCTTGTTTTAACCTATCAGCATTTTGTTTATTTCTTTATTTTTGTTTTGCAATAGTCATGAAACTCATTTTTAGACCTGAAACGTAAGTTGATGGAATCTAGTTATCTATTATAGACAGTTCATTCTGATTGGGGGAGCTATGTTTAGATCAGCTGTGAACGTGTGCACGTCACTTTCAAAAAACAACACCTTTAGTCTAGCCTAATTAAAGAAATAAAATACTGTCGCCGTTTACTTACCCTGACAATTGTTTTAAACCAATATGATATTATTCAGTCGAAAATAAATGAGCAGTAACACTCGAGTAGCCATGCAATTAGCCTGTAGTTAATCACAGCCGTGTTTACAGCGCATTCGAAAAGTATTTATAGTGCTTCGCTTTTTTCACTTTTTTTTTTTTATTAGAGCCTATTTCCAAAATGGATTAAATTCCTTAATTTCTTCAAAATTTCTACACACAATAGCCCATAATGAGAATGTGAAAAAAGATTTTTTTGAAATTGTTGCAAATTTTTCAATTAAAAAAAAATAAAAAATCACATGTACATCAGTATTCACAGCCTTTGCTCAGTACTTTGTTGATGCACCTTTGGCAGCAATTACACCCTTAATTCTTTTTGAATATGATGCTTGGCACACCTGTCTTTGGGAATTTTTGCCCATTCCTCTTTGCAGTACCTCTCAAGCTCTATCAGGTTGGATGGGCAGTGACGGTGTACAGCCATTTTCAGATCTCTCCAGAGATGTTCAATAGGATTTAGGTCTGGGCTCTGGCTGGGCCACTCAAGGACATTCACAGAGTTGTTGTGAAGCCACTCCATTGATATTTTGGTGGTGTGCTTTGGGTCATTGTCCTGCTAGAAGATGAACCATCGCTCCAGTCTGAGGTCAAGAGCACTTTGAAGAAGGTTTTCTTTCAGGATGTGTCTGTACATTGCTGTATTCATATTTTTTTCTTTTCTGACTAGTTTTCCAGTTTCTGCTGCTGTAAAACATTAATGGCATTATCCTGGTGATAAGCAGTGCCTGGTTTTCTTCAGATTTAATGCCTGGCATTCACTGCAAAGAGTTTAATTTTAGTCTCATCAGACCAGAAAATTTAGTTTCTTATGGTCTGAGAGTCCTTCAGATGCCTTTTGGCAAATTCCAGGCAGGGAGTGGGATCCATCCGGCCACTCTACCATACAGGCCTGATTGGTGGATTGCGGCACAGATGGTTGTCCTTCCGTAAGGTTCTTCTCTCTCCACAGAAGAACACTGGAGCTCAGACAGAGTGACCATCGGGTTTTTGATTACCTCCCTGACCAAGGCCCTTCTCTCCGATCATTCAGCTTAGATGACCGGCCAGTCTTGTGCCTTAAGACAATCCTGTTTCTGAGGTCTACAGACAATTCCTTTGTCTTCATGCTTGGTTTTTGCTTTGACATGCACTGTCAACTAGGGATGCAACGATTATAGATTTTGGTTGTACGATTATAGTCTGAAAAATAATCACGGTAATCACGATTATTATGCATTTATTAATTTTAAAACTGTTCTAGTTTAGAAAATCACATAAAAAGGACTTGTATTTCAAAGTGTTATTTATTGCTGCTCAGTAACCACATAATACAGCACAAAGTTATATAAAAAACAAACAATAGTCCATATTTTTCTTTGTGCTTATAAGTAACATTTTTGACATTTAAACATAATTTGTACACTCTAAATAAATGATAGAACAATAAATAAATAAAAACATTAATAGTATTTGTCTAATGCAGGGCTTGAAAATAACTTAAGGGAGCATCATAAAAAATTTAGTAGCGCCCACTAAAAATGAATGAGCACCACTGCAAATTGTAAATTACAGATTTATTGTATTTTAAAATAAAATCAATCAGGACTAACAAAAATTAGAAACAACTATCTAATTCTGTTATTGCTTATTGTAAAATATTATTGATGATGACAATAATGCTAAAAATCAATAGCATTATCATGCTGCCTTGAATGTGAGTTCTATAAACGTGCTATAAAAAGTCCAACTGTTACATTATGACAAATAAATCTATTTTTTTGCATCAATCAAAAATAAAGCATTGCAGTAAGAAATATACATTTTGCATCACCAAATATGAGTGAATATATCAAATATAAATAAAAAATGTATTAGTATGGTTTTCATTTTTGTTGATACACAGCCACTCCTGGATTTCTGGAGTTTTTGAGTTGTAATTCATTCTTGATGGGAATTTCTCGTTTATGTTAAGAACTTAAAATTTCAGACTTCCACATGTAAATGGAATCAACCAGAATTAGAATTTATAAAATATATTGTATTTATATAATATATAATCAAATACAATATATAAACCAATACATATATACATTAACAAACACACACACACGCACATATAATAGAGAGAGAAGTCATGTTTTGAATTGTACAATTTTAATTTTAAACTTTCTATATACTTTTTAATATTTTCTTTCAAGTGGAAACAATACTGTTCATCTTTAAATTTTGTTCTGGGTGTGTGTAGTTTAGCCTCATGTCATCTGAGTCATACAGAGCACGCAGTTTACAATGGGCTACTTCAGCCGTCTCTAGTGAGGAATTGTGCATATTAAAGAACCAAGCTCTGAATAGGAAATTCTGAAAGCTCTGAAAGGCTTTTTTGACTGTAATCCGACCTCTGACGACATGCTGATGGCTGTTCACGTTCTTCTGCCGGACACAATAAGAGCCCAGTGACAGGTATTGTGGCCTGTGAGTAATCCTGGTGTAAAGGAAAGGAGCTGTGGAGCTGCTGGGTGTAAAAAAAACCTTATTCTTCCATGTCCCTTGTGGAATGCAGCCTAGATTCGCCTTTTTGCTTTATAAAATCCAACCCTCCCCACCCTTCAGCTTCAGCACATGTTCTTTTCTTAACATCACCGGCCCCTAAAATTCCTGATGGGGATTTTGGATCCCACAAGTCGACATGAGAATCAACAGCTGTGTTTCAGGATTGTGAATGTGACGGAATTTTTTCATTATTTATTCTAAGCAACCTTTAAAAGTAATAATATAGCCTTCTTTAGGGCTCTTATTTTTCTATCTAGAGTTTTTTCTCCCCTTCATCATCTTTTTAGAGGCATACTCTATTGCTTTCTCCCATTTTTTTGAGGCATTCACACATTTTTCTACCGCACCCCTACAAGGCTTTGATTCTTTGTTCTTTCCTTCTTTTTTTACATAACCCATTCACAAAGTGGGTCTGTGATGCCTTTGAAAGTTGACCTGTAATGCCTCTCAGACACGCTGTGTCTTGTTACTTCACTTCAGTCTTTCCTCAAACGGCATGTGTGGCATTGTATGCTTTTCCCTCAAGTTAAATGACATGTGGGTCAATGGCAACAGGCATATGTATAAACTGCATCTTTTGAAGAAATGTTATTGAACTTGAACAAAAAACTTGCCCTTCTGCATAGTAGGCATCTGTAAAAGCCACTTTTGTGTTTTTTGTTTACCTGTCTGCCCATTACGAATGGCTTTCAATCAGCTGCTGGTTTTTATGTCTGTTTACTTTCCAAACTTTAATCATCCTTTTGTCTGAATACTGTTCAAAATTTCTTTGAAAGTTGCCTGAAAAGGTTTTTAAGTAACAACACCTTAAAGTTACACTTTCGTCACCCCTCTTGCAAGATCTTGTCACACTTGCCAACAGTTTTGTGTCTCCCCTCCCCGTTAGCCTTTAAAAAGACTTGCTGCAATCGCCATTAGCTCTATCCACATTCTGCAGAGGTTTTTACTTGGTTAATGTTAATCTGAATCCTACTCAACTCATTCACCTGTGCCACACTTTGCGTTAAACCCTTCATTTAAGATGAAAAGATTAAATGACTTTTGCCCTTTGAAGTGCATGAAGGATAGCGAGGATCACTTTTTAAAGCCCTCACTAATCAATACAAGCCGCCTCCATTATCCCGTAATCCTGGCATTGCCTTTGTAAATGCCTCTCTAGACACTCTTGGTATTCAGTGAAAAGAAACCCAGGTTGTAGGGCTCCCACGGCATCATGTGGGTTTGGCTTTTGCAGCCAACATTCGGATAGAGGTAATACAAGAGTTGCTCCTGTGGTCTAGCCTTAGAGTACACAGATGCCTTAGAGTTAAATAAGATTGTGCACAAGTAACAGGATTGATTTATTAAAATGGTGCGCAACAAATCTTTTGGAATTAATTGCATTGAGTTCACTTTTACCATGCTTAAATTAACACTGTTTTTTCCTTTTTTTTAGGTAAATTCGAGATGGCAACAATGCTCTGGGCATGATTTGTCTAGAGCATCAAGTGCAGAAAAGCAAGAAGCCACCTTCAAGTCTGAAATCTATCATCTTCTCTACACAGGATCTGGAGATAAGGACTCGGAGAGGGTAGAGAAGGGGCATAGAGGTGTTGGGCAGGGGGCTGCTGGTACATGTGGGGGCAGTGCACATCCCTTGCTGGAAAGTGGAAGCCCACCTCACCCATGCCGTCCCCTGCCCAACCCAGTCTCGCCGCCCTCTGCAATGGTGACATGAGTGCGTGCATTACGGAGAAACCTGATTTCAACCCATATTTTTTGTCTTTTTGGAAAACGCAAACAACAGACTTGTAAATTGAGGACTGCGTCTGTCCTGATTCGTGTGGTCACAAGGTGATGATGCTGATGTGTGGACGTGTAAGGCGGCTCTTCCGTCAGCTCACGCTGCAGACCAGCCTGCTGCTGCTCTTTCTCTTTTGTATGGTCAGTGTCCTCATCTCAGCCTATTTCCTATATGGCGTCAAACGGGAGCTTGAACCAGCTGGAGCCGGAGGTGTGGTTGTCCCTGAAGAAGGTACAGCCGATTGGGAAGATCCTCGCGCAACTCCTTCCCCTCCTTCAGCAAGGGTTCTACCTGCCAGAACGGCCAAACCAGCAGACATGTCTCGAACTGATCCTGTAGTGCTTGTGTTCGTTGAGAGCTTGTATTCCCAGTTGGGACAGGACATTGTTGCCATCTTGGAATCTGGAAGATTTCGGTATCAGACAGAGATTGCGCCTGGAAAAGGTGACATGCCAACACTCACAGATAAGAACCGGGGTCGATTCACGTTGGTCATCTACGAGAACATCCTCAAGTATGTCAACCTGGATGCCTGGAATAGAGAGTTGCTGGATAAGTACTGTGTGGAGTACGGCGTTGGCATCATTGGCTTTTTCAAGGTGAGCCATTTGTGTTGTACAGCTCGACCTTTCACAGCAAATAGTCTCACTAATGGGTGTTAATGTGTCTCTTAATTCTAGTGGGTCAATCACTTTGCACTAAATCTCACAACTGACATTTCACAGTCTGATTCTAATGTTAGTTTGCAGAAATATTGCCAGCAAAGGGAGGTTGGGGCATTATGCTAAACATTGCAGTAATGGCACATTACTGAATGTGAATGTCCTTGTTGATTGTCTTGACTCTTGTTCTGTGAGGGAGCTGCTCTTCAAAATCAGTAAGAGGAAATAATAGGTCCTTGAGTCTGTACATTTGACTATCAGCCAATGCTGTCTGTCATTGGCAGCTTGTAAACCTCCTCTCCTAGTTTTAATGTATTGTTTGCCTTAGGCTAGGCCCACTTTTAATACCCTCACGAGCTCGAGTGCGGCACACTAATTGTTAGTGGAGGTTAACCCAGTTGATGAGAGTGTTAGAGTCTTGCTCGCCTGCAGCAGAAAGGCGAGGACATCAACACGTCTTAAAAGGAACTGCATGAAATTTGCGCTCGTTAATCTTTATTGGCTCAGGCTGCTCCGATTCTCCTTAGAGTTGTTTTTACCCCAGGCTCGGCTGTTTACACACTAACAGGAGCAGTTCAATCTATGATTGGCTGAAAATGCTGTTTTCTTGTCCAGGCATTTAACATTCTTTCCTTGCTGGATTTTCATTGATTTAGAGATGCGATTGTGTCTGATAACAGACCCTGAAGGTATATGGTTGAGCAGAACAAACATTTCTTTCCTTTTAAAGAAAGATTCTACCTCCAGTTCACTTCAGTAGTGGTGCATGCATAATTACATTCACATCAAGCATTGACTTGCACCTGTCAATGCCAAAATCATTTATCTCTCACGAGTTAGAGTATGTCTAAACATTCACAAAGAAACATCACAGTGGACACCAGCACATCTTGTAGTTCTGCTTGCACGCATCGTTGGATTCAAGACCTTGTTTGCTCTCCTGTTAGTCTTCTAACCTAATCCCATGTCCAGAGAGTCAATGTGTAATTTGAATAAACCCTTTTAGACTCCTAACCAGTTGGCATAATATCTAGGGGCAATATTAAGCCTCTGGCCACCAACCACACACATTTCCTCTCCTCTGAAACCTAGTCAGCAAACGACCAAGCATTTTAAAGTATCATAAGCAGTGTTTTCTTTAGGATTTTTTCCAGCTGTGACGGCAAGTCTTTTACACAAATCTACCAACTACCTATGGCGTTATTTCAATGACAAGTGCTCGTGCACAAAACTTCTTGGAAGCCCTCAAACACGCTGCTCAAGCGCAGATCTTTATGTGCGCTCTCAAATAAACACTGCTTAAGTACGATTTAAGTGCGTTTATGTAGTGAGTATGTCTCCAACATTTATTAGATTTGCCAGGAATATTTATGAATATCTCCAGTAGACCTACAGAGCGGCATTAATGTATCTTGAAGTAAAGTGAAACGGCAATAAACTCCAGCAAGATAACGTTAAAGTCTGTATGCAGAATCGCAGACCTTTATTTATAAATAAAGCATAATTATGCAAACTGTGTTTATCTTAACTGAAAGCTACATCGTTTTTGCTGGCATCACGCACTTGTCAGTCAGTAAGTCAGTCAGTCTGTCAGCACGTCACCTTAAAGTGTTAAACAAATAGGGCACAGCCCTACTACGGTAACAGAAAAGTTTGCGCTGTTATAATTCACTTACCTTTCAATGCGTTTTAGGGCGATTATAACCCGCTATTAAAAACAACAACAATGAATGAATGTTTTGAATTAATAAGAAGCTGTAATGGGGGCAATGCAGTGGCGCAGCTGGTTCGAACCACGGCTCAGTTGGCGTTTGCATGTTCTTCCTGCGATCACGTGGGTTTCCTCCGGATGCTCCGGTTTGCCCCACAGTCCAAAGACATGCGTTACAGGTGAATTGGATAGGCTAAATTGTCCGTAGTGTATAAGTGTGTGCGTGCGTATGTGCGTGCGTGTGTTTTTCCCAGAGATGGGTTGTGGCTGGAAGGGCATCCGCTGCATAAAAACGTGCTGGATAAGTTGGCGGTTCATTCCGTTGTGGCGACCCCGGATTAATAAAGGGACTAAGCCAACAAGAAAATTAATGAATGAAGAAGCTGTAATGTAGCCATGGCGGTATGAATTTTGGTGTGGCGCCCCGCCATGGTAGAATGAATATAGTGGAAACCAATAATTAATTGCTTCATGAGATAGTTAACTACTTTTTTTACCAGCTTTAAGACCTGTATGACCTCTATATAATTAAAGCTTCAACTAGTGATAAATTCAGGTGCTTTTCATTGTCAAACAAAGTTAAATGCTGATAAACTATGAAGGAGTGTTGTGTTACTCAATCAATGAAGACAAAAACATGGGATGAGTTAAACAGAGGCTTGAGCAAGGTATTGATTAAGGCTACTGGTATGTGAAAATCTCCCATCCACCCTTATTCTCCAAGCACAGAGTGATATCACCACCTCCTTCTGCAATTTCAGTGTGTTGCCTCTAAAAGGAGGAGTAGAAAATGTGCAAGATTCATCAGTGGACAGCATGTTTATCTAGAGGGTCCCAATGCTCCTCTGGTGGCAGAATAATGACTGTGTTTGGGGATGAGTAGGCTAAAAGCCTCTGTCCAAAATGTAAAGCTCATTGTGTTTGTTCCGCTTAGTGTGCAGTTTATCACCAATTGATCCAACTTCACAGGGTCAGCTGGTCCAAGAGGAGAGCGGTCTGCATGTAGATGAGTGTGAATGTTGTTTAAACAAACTCAGGCACCCCTGGCACTGCAAGACATCTAATTCTCAAGTACTTGTTTAATTCTGCTAAGAAAGTAGAGGAAGAACCTGCATAATACATGCAATACATAAAATCAATAAAGGAGACAGTAAAACATTTCTTGTCAAAAATCTAGGGCTCTATTTTAACGATCTATGTGCAAAGTCTAAGGGCGCGTCTGAATCCACTTTTGCTATTTTAAGGATGGAAAAATACGCTGATTTCTAAAAGGGTTGTGCTTATTCTCTTATGTTTAAAGTTGCCTTGAACCGGGCCGAAGCACATTTGTCCTCGCTCCCATCTCCCCTGATGGCACGCACCCACATTGCATAAGCACACTTGCGTTCATCGATGATGCGCTGTTCAGTAAGAAGCTCGCTCGCTCAGCACAGCTGATTTTAACGCTCATTAACAATCATAAAGTCCTCATCCTGTAGGCATTAGAAGGTTTGCTGAAGGTTTAGCTGTTGTGCAGAGACTGGTCTGCATCTTTAATAATCTATGACAGTTTTTGTTCATTGAACAGTTAGAATGATTAATAAATTCATATGAAACAATCCCTTAAAAGTCACGTCTCGTCTTCAGTTTTGGGCTCAGACGCGCTTTGCACTCACACTACAAGAGTACTGCTGAACTCAAGTGAACCGCGCTCTGGCACACCTCTTCCAATTAATCCTTTAAATTTTGTCATATGTAAAGATATTTGTGTATTGTTGTAGATCCTGTGTGTATTTAGCAATGTGTAAGCTTTGAACCCACATAGGCATATACTAATACGCTCTGTGCTGGACTTTCAGTGTTTCCCACAGGTTTGAAATATACTTGCGGTGGTAGCTGGATTGAAACACACCTTTTACTGAGAGCGCATAAATAATTAATTGTATGCAACAAGCAAAACATAATATGCCAAAGCATTTTAGATATGTAAAATATGTAATATATTAACATCAAATTCATAAAATATACAGCAAATGAAAATAAATTACAGAAAAAAGGAATAAAAACAGACAATATCCCTTAAAAACAAGAATAAAACGTATTTCCAAAAGACAAATTAGTTTATTAACCTTTTCTTATGGTGTACAAATATTCTGCAGCCAATTTAGATGTAATTTCTTCCTTTCCGAGTATTTAGTAAAGATTTTCTGAGTTGCCCCCTTCATGATTGTGAATCGCTTTGTGACTGTGAATCACTGACTTTAGACCTGCTTTTAGATGTTCAGTAGCACGGTCTATTTTAGGTCTGAAAATAGCGACAAATTGCGCCAGGTGTATGATAGGACCCCTAATGTTCTTCACTGTGTATCCAAGCACTTACAAAACTTTGTGAAAAGAAAAAAAAGTGGTACTCCTCTTACATGTTGTTTAAACTTAGCAGTTGAGATATGCTATGCTAGCATCTAAAATCACATTTTGGGATTTGAACATGATATTCCAAATTGTACTTCAAGTGGAGCATTTTTCCAAGAGGGAAACTATGTCTTAGATGTTAAGAAAAATGGGTTATTCAAAAGTAGTTCATAGATCACAAGTGTGTATTATGGAAAACATGAAATTACAATGACCACAAGAGTATGAAGACAGTGGAGGGGGAGTCCTTAACCTGTATGTGAATGTGACCCATTTGAAGGGGAGTTTTATCTTGCTGTTTTACCAGTCATTTCTCTTGTGTTCTGTTTTTCTTCCATTACTTCATCAAAGGCTAATGAAAACAGTTTGCAGAGCGCCCAGCTTAAGGGCTTTCCTCTCTTCCTGCACTCCAATCTGGGTTTAAGGGACTGTAGTGTCAACCCAAAGTCTCCACTGCTGTTCATTACCAAGGCCAGAGAAGTGGAGCATGGACCCTTACCTGGAGATGACTGGACTGTCTTCCAGTCCAACCATACCACCTATGAGCCTGTGCTGTTAGCTCGGGGACGGAGTACGGAGGCCAGCGGAGCTCCCGGACCCCTTCATGCAGCTGTGGTTCAGGATTTGGGTCTTCATGATGGCATCCAGCGGGTACTCTTCGGCAACAACCTCAACTTTTGGCTGCACAAACTGGTATTGGTGGACGCAGTGAGTTTCTTGACTGGAAAGCGCCTCTCGTTGGCCCTTGAGCGCTACATACTGGTGGATATTGATGACATCTTTGTTGGGAAGGAGGGAACACGGATGAAGGTGTCTGATGTCAAGGTGAGTGCTTTTATTTTATTTTAATAAGGCCCAGTTGGTTTGGTAATTTATCATTATTATTATTATCATTATTTATTTTTTTTTACTATAATTTGGGATCATGGGTCATACAATTTTGCAGTATACACACTGTACACTCCTTCTGTATTCTTTAACATAATACTTCTCTCCCACCAACTCCTCATCATGTGCTTTGAATATTTTTTTTTTTTTGTAAATGCTTTACATTGTGAGTTCTGCTTATTTAAATGGGCACACATTAGAGAAACTTGAGCTATTTAAAATCTTTGTTTACTAAAATAACAAGAAACGTCATTGTCTTGAAAGCATTAGTACGTGAATTAAATAGGGCCCCATTATCCAGCCAAACTTGCTTGGAAATTTGGGGGGATTGGGAGCTGTGAAATGATTATATGTATGGTTGCATAATTTCCCATTTAATAATTGATAACACTTTAGTTCAGGTCACAATTCATGTTATTAACTACTGGTGTATTATCTGCCTATTATTAAGATATTAACTGTTCATTAGTAGTTAATATATAACTATGATTGACTAACTGTGATTAAACCTTGCACATTATACAAACTATAATCTTATTCTACATCCCTAATCCTACCCAAAACCTCAACCCACTTTCTACCTTACTAACTATTAATAATCAGCTAATTAGTAGTTTAAGCTATTAGCAGTAGGTAATGGTTTGTTATTACTGTGAATTGTGGCCCAAAATGTTACCAATTAATTTATATTATTATTAAAATTAAGAATTAGAATTAAGTCAATGTATTTTATTAATTTAATGAATACATAAGTATAAAAAAGTTGGTGCGAACTAGTAAAAAAAGAAATAGCTGGGACCTATGCAAATGTTTAAGGACATTTAAGGAGATTAATTCAAGGAATGTACCAAAAACTGACAATGCTTTGTAATTAAAAAAAAAAAAAGTTATATAGAGTAAATTTGTAAGACTTTAAATTTAACTCAATATCTAAAGTTATACTGAGTAAAAAAAACCACATACATGCAATCCACTAAAATACCAGTGTTGCCTTTACAGCACAGTAATGCTATTGCAAGCAGCTTGACCAAGTACATAGAAATGTTGATGCTGTATTTGAGTAAACTTTGCTTTTCCGGTGAGCATGTGCAGTACATAGCTAGATGTAGTGTATCATGTACATGAGCAGAATATTTACAGAGATGTATATTTAGCTATTGTGAACTTTGACTGTGGCACACTCACACAAGTTACCCATTGGTGCATGCAGCTGCAGCTGCAGCTGCTCTATCGATTCGATTCGGTTGACATATCAACAGAATGTGGCACAAGCCATTGAAATTAATGGTCTTCATAGCACAGCACTTTTCGTGTCTGGTGTGAAAGCTAAACTGAACACTGCTCGGCAGTGCAGCACAGCAAAACATTGCTTAAAATTTGGTGCATCCCTAATGTAAGATAAATACACTTTAAAATGTCATGCGTGATTTGCTCTGTTGAAGGTAATTTAAATAAATCTCTTTGCTAGTCACACTTTACAATAAAGTTTCATTAGTTAGTGTGTTTACTAACATGACTAATAATGAACAGTACTTGTACAGCATTACTTAATCATAGTTAAAATCCAAGTTCATCTTGTTAACATTAGTTAATGCACTGCAAGTTGACATGAATTAACAATGAACAACTTTATTTTCATTCATTCATTCATACATTCATTCATTTACCTATGACTTAGTCCTTGATTATCAGGGGTCGCCACAGTGGAATAAATCGCCAACTATTCCAGCATATGTTTTATGAAGTGAATACCGTTCCAGCTCCAACCCAGCACTGGAAAACACCCATACACATTCACACGCATTCATACACTGCGGCCAATTTAGTTCACCTATAGCGCCTTTGTAGTGTCGTAAAACAGGAGCACCAGAAGGAAACCTACACAAACATGGAGAGAACATGCGATCTCCACACTGAAATGCCAAATCACCCAGCCGGGACTCAAGCAGAGACCTTTTTGCTGTGAGGCCACTGTGCTAACCACTGAGCCACTGTGCCGCCTCCTTTATTTTCATTAACCAACGTCAACTAACATAAACAAGTACTGTAATAAATGTTTTGTTCATTGTTTGTTTATGTTAGTAAGTGCATTAACTAGTACAACCTTATTGTAAAGTGTTACCTGAATGCTTAATCATGTTTTTAAAGAGATTTAAAATGTCAGCGTGAATGCTAAGAGGACCAGAACTAAATGTATAATTTTCTGTTTTGTGACGCACCCTTGAATGTCTTAACCACTGGCTAAGTGGGCTAGCAAAAACAAGAATCCATATTTGTGAGTCATGGATCGAGAGGGAATTACACATAAAATGAAATATGTTTTGAAGGCAACTAATTAAAACCAAGGGAAATGTATATTGTGGAAAAGAAAAAGACCAGGCATGGATATAAACTCAGCAGGGGAAAGAATTACACACCTAAAAGGCAGAACATAGAGAAACTGGTTTGTTAGATCCATCCAACTTAAAGTATTTTTAATGTGTGACAGCACTTGCTCTATCACCAGTTTGTTTGTTTGCTTTTTCTTTTGCAGTTCTCCAACCTCTGCTGTTGTTTTTCCAAACATTTCTTCCTTCCATTTCCCGTTTTTATTTTATTTTTTACGACTCGCTGTTCAAAGGGCATCCAAAGACTCGCCGCAAGCATGAATATTTCAAATGCAGTTTTCGGCGTCCTCCTCTCGTCTTCAGAGTGCCCCGATGCAGATGTTCAGCCGAGGGAAGGAATAGAAAGCAAACATAATCAAAGCCGTCTTGTCTGTCTGCGGACCTCTGTGCAGTTAAATATGAATCAGGCTTTTGATTGAGTCACACTGGAGAGACAGGCAGTCAAGAAAGCGCAGTAAACAAATCAAATGAGAGGCAGATGCCGAGCTAAATCTGAGAGGGGTAATGAAGCAAACAGAGTAGACCAACAGACAGCAGACATGCTTACGTTGTCCCTCCAGCGCTGTGTTACTGCAGTGCACATACATACGTGCGTTGGCGTGCGTCTTTTGGCTTTGTCTCTCTTTTGTGTTCTTGTCTGCTATCTGTGTGCTGTTTGAATGTGTTTTGTTTGCATTAACTGGCTTAGGGCTGTTTATTAATCTGCTAAACTCTAAATTTCAAAGGCTCTACTGGAGACGCAGAATGAACTTCGAAACCATGTGCCCAATTTCACCTTCAACTTGGGATTCTCTGGAAAGTTCTTTCATGCGGGTAAGCAGAAAGCACATTGCTAGCTAAACAAAATGGTAAACGCATACTCGTTTGGTTTCTGTGAACATCATTTGCCCTTGTTCATAATCAGTCGAGCCTTCATGATGGTTAGAAGGCTGTTTTTGATTGTAGAGTCACCATTTTGTGTCTGTTTACTGATATTTCAGGCACAGATGAGGAGGATCTTGGAGATGACCTGCTTCTGTCTTATAGTAAGGAGTTCTGGTGGTTCCCGCACATGTGGAGTCACATGCAGCCGCATCTATTTCACAACCAGTCGGTGCTGGCTGAACAAATGCTGCTCAACCACAAGTTTGCAGAGGTGGGTGAGACTCTGTGTCAAATACAGGAGATTTGGCGATGCACAAAATGACCTATAAAAAAATAATTTTAATATCATGTATTTGACTTGCAGATTTTATTTAGAATTTGATTTTTTTATATATGTATTGTGTAGATGTATAAATTGCTCATAGATATACCCAGAACAGTGCTTAGTTTGTAAATGAATCATTCCTGGAACAAAACCAGGAAATAAAAGTTACCATGACTGACACCACCACTTTTTCAGATTCATTAACATGACATCATTAAACAGTGATATCGTAAAAAAAAAACAACATCACATAATTGAAGTATTTTGTGCCATATAACATTATAGGTCAGCCATGGATGATAAAGACATGTAGCTGTAAACAATCGTGCAAAAATTTACTGTCGATTATAAATCGCATAAACAATCACTATTCAGTTCACTTCACTATTATGTGCCAAGTGGAAACAAAATATTGCTTTGCTTCTGTCTCCTGCTATCCTGATCTATTAATGCAGTTTCATCTTCTCAAGATCTCTTTTAAACAGGTTCATTATTAGATTTACCCGTGGTTTTAAAAAATGAAAATATGCGTGACTGCCTCTTTGCAGGCTACAAACTGTAGGCAAAACGATCACCAACCAATGAGAGTGACTGTAAACATAAGAAAAGTGATTTGCAAGCTGAAAATATTGTTGAGGGCCTATAGTTAAATATGATTTTGCGTGTGGTGACTTCTGTCATGTGTGCACACACAATTCACACAGCCTTCTATTGCACTTATTCTCTCTCTCTCTCTCTTTCTCTCTCTCTCTCTCTCTCTCTTACACACACACACACACACACACATGTAGGTATTCACCACGCGCAAGTTAATGCCAGATCCGGCTTAAATTAAGCACTGACCCAAAATGAATTATATTTCATAAACAACTATACAGACATACATCAGAATTCTGAGTAAGTGTCCATCGAAGGAGTGCTCTCAGCGGGCCACTGAAGTGCTGAAAGTACCATCTCTGAAATCATCAAAACACATTTTCAAATAGGTGCTGTCCTTATAAATAAAATGCGTATTTGCATTCTCACCTAAGAAAATATAAAAAATACATTGTGGTCCAACAGCCGCAGTATTTGTCAACTCAAAATATAGTGAGTTTAATCCTTTGCTTTGCACTAGCATCAGGCAGAGTGATTATAGATGCGCGGTTGGCGGTTATAGCCGCGGACTCCGCGGATAAACCGCGGATCGGGCGGATGACGTTACGAAAAAATAATATTTTAATTAAATTCGGGCGGGTGGCGGGCGGTTGTACTGTTTTTATATTCATAGCTGGCGCACCAACGAAAAAGCCTAGGACTGACTTCACAGAATGGGAGGAGGAATCGGATACACTAATTCTGGATGAAGTGTACAGAAGTATTCCTCTACAAACTTCCGTATAGACGGATCAGCAGAGGAAAATCTACTTTCCTTTTGGGAGAAATAAGGCCAGGCATTCCCACAGCACCTTTCCAAGAGAATTCTATGCATTTCAGGAACAAGTGCTGCGAGCGAGCGCTCCTTCAGTGCAGCAGGGCGCAGTGGCTATGCAGGCGCTCCCGTCTGAATCCTGACACTGTCCTGACACTCGATGCTATTTTATTCCTGCATTGTGCCAAGAAAAAAATCAAACTAGACCCAAGGTCAGGCATATTAAACCAATTAGCCTATGTTATTTAGGCTACACATATTTTCAATATAAACTTTTGAGTTCGGTCAGCTGATAATTTTACGTTAAGTAAAAAAAAAAGTGAAATAGGCATTTAGTAGTAGGCTAAATAGTAGCATGTTGAAATTATGTGTCAATGCGTTTTCTATTAGGCTACAATAAAAAAAGTTGTATAGTACAGTGCGTTTAATAGGCTATTTGTTTATTTTTGTCCCTGTGCGCTGATTGGAGACGGAGTTCACTGCTGATATTCTGAGAGCTCGGGTGCTTCTCATTTCTTATTTGTGCATCCTCGTTTCCTTTCCTTGCTTTCTTTCCTCGTGTTTCCACCCCACCGGGATAACGTTACGAGGGAAGGACGCAAGGAAAAGACTGAAGGACCGAGAAATCTAATCAAGTGAAAAGACACGTCCTCGTATCTTTAGCGTAACTTCAAAGCGTCGTCAATTAATGACTTGCACGTTTGGATTAACTGCATGTCTACATTAAAGTCATTCTCTATTATATAATGATCAATAAAGAAACATTCATTTAATAAAAAAAAGGAATAAGCCATTCAAATAAAGAGCCCAATCAGCAGATGGCGGGCGGGTGCGGTTTTAAAAATTGGTCAAAAATGTTACTGCGGATGGATGGCGGACGGATGATGAATTTTGTCATGCGGTTGCGGATGAAATAATAGCCCATCCGCGCATCTCTAAGAGTGATACAAACGGTGAAAAGGCTGGAATGATTCTCATTACAGTAGAACATACCACATCTGTCAGCCAATCAGATTCATGAACCAGAAAGAAGTGCATGCCATTTGAGCAAATATTCCATTGAGGCCCTATTGAGGACTCTGTGACCTTTTACAACAAAAAGATTACCAAGATATAATGAGCAATAGCTTCCTCAGAAGGTTTTAAATGCAGAAATTTGAAAGGAAAGGTATAATCAATTTTAATGTAAACAAAACCATTTATTTAAGCATTTTCAATCCGTGATGTACTTACTTTTAGTACGTTAAAGTATGGTCATTGGGAGAAAGTTCTGAACAATTAGTGATCCATATGCCAAATTTTTTTTTTAAATTTATGTGTTTGCTGTTCATTTAGGAGCATGGCATTCCTACAAACATGGGCTATGCAGTGGCTCCCCATCACTCTGGAGTGTATCCTATCCATCTGCAGCTGTACGAGGCCTGGAAGAAAGTGTGGGGCATCAAAGTGACCAGTACAGAGGAGTATCCGCACCTCAAACCTGCACGCTTCCGCAGGGGCTTTGTACACAGTGGCATTAGTGTAAGACGGCCAACCGTGTTCACGAGATGTTGTATTTTCACTGTCATATATGACACATAATTAATATTGTCATTTATATGAAGTAAATGGTTAAGCATTTTTTAAGCATTTCTTATTTTTTTGGTTTGTTTGTTTTCCATGGACCTCTTGTTATTAAAAAAAATATTTATTGCATTTTATATATATATATATATATATATATATATATATATATATATATATATATATATATATATATATATGTATGTATATATATATATATATATATATATATATATATATATATATATATATATATATGTATGTATATATATATATATATATATATATATATATATATATATATATATATGTATATGTATATATATATATATATATATATATATATATATATATATATATATATATATATATATATAAAATGCAATAAATCTTTTTAATGAAAGGAGGTCCATGGAAAACAAACAAACCAAAAAAAAAATGCTTAATTTGAAACAGACACACCATAGGACAGTTCTTTTGAGATTTGGCTCAAATATATATATTTGAGGCAAATTATGTTACTGCATTATTCCCAAATTATATATATATATATATATATATATATATATATATATATATATATATATATATATATATATATATATATATATATATATATATATATACATATATATATATATATATATATATATATATATATATATATATATACATATACATATATATATATATATATATATATATATATATATATATACATACATACATACATACATACATACATACATACATACATACATACATACATACATACATACATATATATATATATATATATATATATATATATATATACACACATAAATATTTTGGCAATAATGCAGTAGCATAATTTGCCTCAAACATATATATTTGAGCCAAATCTCAAAACTGTCCTATGGTGTGTCTGTTTCAAGCATAGTTCAGTAAATGACTGCTTTTATTAATTAAAGTAAATCATAAAGTCATTAAATACAACAAATACCTCAGGCCTAATTTTACATCCATATATTTCTAAAAACATAGCAAATCTATGTTTTCACACCAAACGATGAAAACCATGTTGTTTGGTGTGAAACTACAGTATATGCTGATTTTAAAACAGCAGTTCTACAGAAAGCTTTAATTAGTTGAGGGACCCTATTTAAGATCATGTTACTGAAGCCCCTTCTAAGGCCCATTACATGCAAATGTTAAGATTTTGTCTCAGATTTTTTTTCCATATTTAACTAGACACCTTTACTATTGAAAATGTCCAACAAGTCATGGAGAAAAATCTAAATTATTCAGATTTTCATACAAAATAAAGAGAACTAATTAACAGGTTATCCGCAGGGTCTTGAGTCTTAAAACGTCTTAAGTTCCAAGTTTTAGGCCTTAAAAAAACTTACAATCACTGAAATATTGTGTTCTAAGGCTTAAATGATTGTAAACAGGTCTTAATTTCACTATGTCCATGTAAAACTACCCTGTCGGACCAACACGCATCCAATCACTAACATTCCATCTCAATAAAAGTTTAAACATAAGTAAAACTTTTATTTACCACTGAAATATTATGTTATAAGGCTTAATTAATTGTAAATATGTCTTCATTTTCCTATGTCCATGTAAAACTACACAATTGGGCCAACACGCATCCAACCACTAACATTTTATGTCAATAAAAGTTTTACCAAAAGTTTATTTATTAACACTATTTACCAATACGTTTTAATTATCTTCCTTACAATAACGGGTTTTTTATGTTTTAACTGGGCTTTTAGAAAAAAATCCTTAGTGTTTAGCCTTGTGTATGTCTGAAATTTAATTTATAAGGGGCTTAAAAAGGTCTTAAAGGGCACCTATGATGAAAATCATCTTTTGGGAGCTGTTTGGACATAACTGTGTGTAGGTACAGTATAGTGTGTCCACAGTCATATTGGGGTGATATAAAGACTATATACTTTTTTATTTTATTTCCTGGCGTTAAAATAGGATCCAAACCCCTCCCATTTTGAGGCCGACTGCAGCATGATGTAGGAGTGCAGTTTTCCCACCGGCAATTGATTAACAGCCACGTATTAACACGTCTCCGTTGTAACATGTATAATAATATTAACAAGGCAGGAAATGCGCAAAGCAACTAGGATTAAAAGATTTGGTAAGCTTTGTGATCATCAATCAGCATCAAATGTGATTAAGAATGAGTTTGACAAGTTTAAAATGTTTTTAAAACAGTGTATGTTTGTAATGAGTTTTTAATAATTTAGTAATTTTACCATTTTTACTTTATCAACACAGCCACATGTTAACAAAAACATTTTTTTTTCCAAATACCGCTGCACTAAGGCTCCAAATTCTGTGTGAATAAAAACATCTTGTATTTTTATTCAGACTTTATGGTTGTATTCTTAAATGGTAGCATGTTGAATTCTTTTTCTGACTGGAATAGAACAATAAACCCCAGGCTATGTTGTGTTCGGTTTGAGCTTTGAGTCCCAGCAGGGGGTTAAGGGCAAACTGTTTGTGAAAGTACAGTTTTATTTTTTTACTTCTTTTTTTTTTATCAGTTGTGCATTGCTTCAGGGGACGATGTAAAGAGTATGACAAAAGCTCGCTGAATCATGACAGAGCGCTTTGTGTGTGTGTGTGTGTGTGTGTGTGTGTGTGTGTGTGTGTGTGTGTGTGTGTGTGTGTGTGTGTGTGTGTGTGTGTGTGTGTGTGTGTGTGTGTGTGTGTGTGTGTGTGTGTGTGTGTGTGTGTGTGTGTGTGTGTGTGTGTGTGTGTGTGTGTGTGTGTGTGTGTGTGTGTGTGTGTGTGTGTGTGTGTGTGTGTGTGTGTGTGTGTGTGTGTGTGTGTGTGTGTAAGAATGCATTTCAACTGGCCACCATAGGCTGACAAAAAACATCTTGGGAATCATAAACTACATCTATAATATTATTATTTTTTTTTTAAACACACCATCTAACACACATTACCATGTAACATTTCCTGAGGCTGACATACAGCTATTTCCCAACGCTCATATCAAGTAAGGACAAACATGCATGAGGAAACAGACGTGTGGTATAAGCATTCATGACATGCTACTATTAGCTCCATTCAACCATCACTTGATGTCTAATTAGATCATGCATTCAGATGCGCGGGCCACAATGCTGGGTTTGCTGTTCTCTAAGAGCACAAACATTCCTTCAGTTCATTATTTGTGAGCTCTTGCGGGACATCCTCCAGTTATTGTCCTTCAATTTTCAGCACTGAGGTCATACAGTCATGCAGTTCCCATTGCAGTCAAAAGTGACTTTCAGATGAGATTACGTGTTGTTATGGGTGACCAAACGCAATATGTTTTTGGGTTTTCACATATGCAGCTGTGAATTCCCATATATCAAATAATATCAAAAAAGGACGTTTTCTGCAGAGCTTTTATTAAATCATTAAGCTTACAAGAACTTCTTAACCCTTTTAAAATCTGCGTAGATGTTAATTTTGTGTTTTTTTTATTTGTTGTCTTAAAAAAATCTTTATTTCTTCAGTTCAGTTTCTTCAATAAAATTGTAATACAGAACCAAATTATGTTGCATCAGACCAAACAAGAACATAAAAAACATCAATATACAAACACTATAAAATCCTAACATAATAAAAAAGCTTTTATAGTTTCATAAATATATAACAAATATAGTTGTATAAAACATATCCCAATTTAAAAAATCTCTGAAGAGAATAACTTAATACTTAAATACCTATTTCACCATTTGTTATAATAGTTGTAATATTCACAATCTATGCTAGTTCAACTCTTTATTGATTTATTTTTTCATTCTAGCTATCAATAGTGTTGGTATTATTCAAAAGTCCTGTAAAGACAGGATAAAAACTATCACGAAACTGCACTGATTTGTTCCTCAGGCTTCTGTAACGCCTGCCTGATGGCACGAGCATATATCCCAGTTTTCAAGTCTAGGGTAAGAGTATAATGTCAAATCTTCCAAGACATTTAATAAAACTTCCCAAAAATGTTTAATCTTAGGACATTGATAAAAGGGCATGAATGTATGTACCAAAGAAGCTAGTTTAATCAACTAATAGGTTGCTAATATGTCAGTGTTTCTCAACCACGTTCCACAACCACCAGCACTGCATGATTTGTATGTCTCCTTTGTCTGTCACACCCATTTCAGGTCTTTCAGTCTTTGCTAATGAGCTGATAATCTGAATTAGGTGTGTTTGTTAAGGAGACTTAGAAAATGTGCAGAGCTGTGGTCCTCAAGGAATGCGGTTGAGACACACTGGCATGTCTTTTTTATATATTGTAAAAGGCAATAGTCAGTCACAGATATGTATATTGTATATTATTTTCCCCCCAAATGTTGTTGAATTACACACTGAAAGGAACTGTTTGTGTGTTTCAGGTTTTACCCAGACAGACTTGTGGTCTCTTTACTCACACCATCTTCTACAATGAATATCCTGGAGGCTCTAAAGAATTGGACAAACTCATATATGGAGGAGAGCTTTTTCTCACTGTGCTACTTAACCCAGTGAGTGGGTTTTTTTTATTGCATGTTAATCAGTGTGTAAAGGAGGTTTCTTAAAAAGGTCTTAAATTAGAGAAGAAAGTCTTAAATTCATAAAGTTGAATCAGTAAACAAATTAAGGTTTTTTTGTTTGTTTTTTGTAAAACTGAACAAGATTAATTGAATTTATGCTTCAAACAACAATAGCTTTGATCGGTTGCTTCCCAAAGATTTACGTTTATAGAAAATGTTGATGATTTGTTTTTTCTCTTTAAATTACTCTTCAGTGCTTCCCACACATAGACTTTACTTATATACAGGTATATTTAACCCAGCCACGTGTCACTTTTTTTTTTTTTTACTATTATTATCACCCTTTGACTGGGGATGGACCGATATATATTTTTTTGGAACCGATCCGATCTCAATACCAAAATTCGGAGTATCGACCGATACAGATCTAATCCCGTTACTGTGTCTTTTTTGTTTGTTTGTTTTTTAAACATAATACAGTTTCTATAGTTCGGTGATAAACTTAAATAATAAATCTTCTTTAGTAAAAATAACACACCTACAGGCCTACTGTATATGACAGACGACACAATCTAACTAAAAACATGATTCTTGCTATAAAATATAGACTACATTGTTTGAGCATTCGTTATGACATTGAAATTATCTGTTGTGGTCCAGCTTTTGTTTCCTTTTTTAAAAATTAAGTTTTTTCTTTGAAATCTGTAATAAGCTAAAACTATTGATGCTTATCGTGGATAAAATAACCGGCCTTTTAGCAAAGCCTGATATTTTCCTTAAACTAAACAGTCTGAGAACAGTTTTACTTAATAAACTTTCCCTCGCCTAAACTTGTCATGAGTGAGACGGACTAACTGAAAGCATGTCTGAAAAATAATTTTTTGTCTGAAAAAACTTTTTGAAACTTATTTCGTTTGGTATAAATTGTTGGTTATTTTAATATATTTTTGTTGGTCAGTTATCTACAAAATAAATGAGAAGATTTAAGGTGAAGTTCAAAACAAGGTCAGCGCACAAACTGACAAACGGGTATGTTAAATAAAATATTAATATAAATAAAATTAAAGTGAAATATTCACAGTTTTAAGAGTAGCCTATATTAGGGTAAATCATTTTCTGTTACTGACAATCCGTATTACACCGGTCAGTTTCACATTAATTAATTTAATCAACTACTTTGACCACAATGAGCCAGGCTTCACAATCTTTTACTGCACTTAAATTATTCACCTCGAAAGAATAAACTGGGAGGATGAGCGAACAAACTTATTGTGAGAATAATTTTACGGAGTGTCGCACTTTGCCTATGAGCAGCCGGTGCATGAATGAAGCGTCACTGAGACACAGGCGCAGGCCTCCGGTATGTGTGAGCACTTCCAAAACAGCAGCCCAAAGGGAAGAAATCAGTGCGTTTAGGATCTGTCTAATGTATTATTAAGGCTTTTTTAATTCAAAATTCCAGGTAGGCCTGGAGGTGTGAAGAGCAGGTAATAACCCTCTTTACTCCAGTGTTGTAAATGCTATCTGCTGGTTTACAGAAAATTAGCCTTGGAGCTTTTCGTGTTGTCATAAACGAGACACACAGTTTGAATGTTTGAAGTTTGAATGAACGGAGAATGATTGACAGGCACAGTGGAGGGAAGCGTTGAACTGAACATGAATTTAGGCACTTGAGTACTCATCTGTACTTCACATTAAACTGTAAAATGGCTTCAGATCCTTTGGGATATAGTAGCCCTACATGACAACTTTCTAGGGACTTATAATTGGCTTTTGTTGGCTGATAAATTACACTGAATATAGCACACACGCAAGATCGGATTTGCATCGGTACCAGCTGGCCGATACTTAATCCAGCAAAAAAATGCGGTATCGAACCCATATCCAATCCAAGTATCGGGATCGGTGCATCCCTACCTATTACTTTTTTGTATCTGCCCAATATAATCGTATTTAAATAATCTACACTTTTTATTCTTGTAATTATTATAATTATTAGAGATATTGTTTGTCTTTATTTCTTTATTTTATTCATTTCTCATTTGCTTTATATTTTATTAATTGGATGATGTCAATATATTACATGTTTTATACATCTAAAATGCTTTACCAATATTGGCATGACATTTTGTACAGAAAAGCCACCCGAACATGAATGAGAGATAGAGAGAAGCAGATCTTACCTGTCTGCACATGGCTCGTGAATAGCAAAAACAGCGGATTTTTGTATTAATTTCAACAGTCTTTTTATAACTTTAACCCATTGAAAAGAAACAGTTATAACAGTGGCATAATAAATGGAAATACTATTGTTGGGGTACTCGAACTTGGACTCGGACTCGAGTCCGGACTCGAGTACAGTTTTGATTGGACTCGGACTTGGGTAAACTTTTACTCTGACATTTTGGATTCGGAAAATATCACGAGTCCAGTCGAGTCCACATCATTCACAACACAAATTAAGATATTAAAAATTAATAAATAACAGCATGAAACTATAACAAGAGTTTAGCGAAATCTCTGGCTGCATGCCAGCTTTTATTTACGGCACCGCAGCAGACCTGCAGGTAGCAGCAGCAGCACGTCATCACCTTAAACGTGTAACCAGAAATGCTGTTCAAGCATTTCAAGAGAATTGTGCTTTCGCTTTATTTTGGCTTGATAGCGTGTTAAAATGAATATAAAAACATCTGCATTCTCTTTCTTTCCATTAAAGCTGTGCGTCGATCGTCACAACTTCTAAATCAGTATAGTCTGCATGCTGACTGACGGACACCTTCCGTAGCCTATAATAAAGTCATCCCAGATCCCAGATCAGCTTCTGATTTTGGGAGGGAGGGTTAGGGGAGTATAAAGAGTGTGTAAAATTACAGGAATAAAATGATGGGATAGCAAAAATTTTGTAATAATGGTGCTTGGAGTTGAATATTATATTAAGTCAATATAAGCACAAATGGATTTAATATAGAGGTATATTCAAATCCAGTCAACATTCAGAATGAATAATCACTCAACTAAGTCCACAAATTCAAACAATATTATAATCTTCTTAAAGATAGAATGATGTTTGTGTAAAATTTAATGTTCAGGTAATATTTTGATGAGAGACATTGGAGGGATTAAGTGTGCCTGTGTCCACAATGTGAGTCTTCTGTGTGAGAATAAACCTTACTGATTGTGAGCAGCAGTATATATCTGCCCTACATGTTGAATATGCAAAAGACAATCTGATAATGGCACATTTCTGATTTGAAAATAGTCTATTTATATGAAGTCAATGACAGAGTGCAAGAATATGTGTATAACAAAATTAATCATCTCAAAATTTCATTTAGAAATTATTTAGAATTATGCATAGTTGTATGCTGATGTCATCATTGTCTTCTGAACTGATGACCAGGACCATCACCTATCCTCAAAAGCCCCCCCACCATACATTTATTTATAATAATTTTTAATAAATAAATATATTAAAATATTTAGATTTATTTTAAGTAAATAAAAGTATTATTATTGTTATTATTATACAATTAATATTCTAAATAAAAAACTGAAATTTGTCCTAAATGTAACTGGAACACAACGACACAACTGGAGTGATATACTTAGATCATTTAAAAAGTCATTTGCAAGAATATTAATTTAATTTGACAATTCCATAAGATACAAAAAATATGTTTTATAGAATTATCTGTGGGCTGCACGGTAGCGCAGTGGGTAGCACTGTGACCTCACAGCAAGAAGGTCGCTTGTACGAGCCACGGCTTGGTCAGTTGGTGTTTCTGTGTGGAGTTTGCATGTTCTCCCTGTGTTGGCGTGTGTTTCCTCCGGGTGCTCTGGTTTCCCCCACAGTCCAAACACATGCGCTATAGGGGAATTGATCAACTAAATTGGCTGTAGTGTATGAGTGTGTATGGATGTTTCCCAGTATTGGGTTGCAGCTGGAAAGGCATCCACTGTGTAAAACATATGCTGGTTAAGATGGTGGTTCATTCCACTGTGGCAACCCCTGGTTAATAAAGGGACAAAGTCGAAAGGAAAATGAATGAATGAATAAATGAATGAGAATTAATTGTCTTTTTAGACCTAAATTGTGAACTGTTTTAGGCCTAATCTTACCTCCCTGACTCTTCATCCCTCCTTTCTGCTTCATAGCATGTTTAGATAAAATAAGATCATCATCATATTGTTTTAATTTTAGTTTTGTCCACTTGCAAAACTCACTGTGCGACACTTCAGCATGAAAGGGGGTTACACAGGTTTCACGATGCATAATGGCTGCATATTATGTCATCGTGTCCCACAGTTGCAAAAACTTCTTTCTGAGTATTTTGAATGTACACTTGCTTTATTTAAAATGAAAGAATGTCCAAGACAAAGCTAATACGATTATTTTGAGTATATGTACACTAGCAGTGGAAATTACAAAAATTCACCTGAAATCTTGCCTAGGGCTCCAAATTGGTTAGGGCCGGGCCTAATCATGATCAAGCTGGATAATCGCATGCGCGAGCCTGCTTTAACACACTGCAGCAAAGCGATCATTTGAATGGATGAAAATGTCGGCCTAACGGAAAAAAAACTTGAAGAGAATAGACAGTTCAAAGTTGAGTGAACTGATAAGTATGTGTTTATTTTTTGCCACAAGCCAGCTCGAATCAGTGACCTTCCTGCTGTGATGCGATTGTGCTACCCACTGCGCCACCATGCTGCCTCTGTGCATCTTATGAATGTTTATTAAAAACAAGTTATGTAATATCAATTGTTTCATACACTTGACTTAAATAAAAATTCAGATTTGGACCTTTTAATGTAGAAATTGAGAACCCCTGTATTAGGCTATCACTAACAGGGTAACTGTAATTCCCTGTTAAAAGAAGAGTCGGATGGTCTTTCTTTGCTGAACCTTTATGTTCTGTGCAGATCTGGGTCAGTTGCCATGAATATGGTTTCATTTACTGGGGCTGATAACAGAGTTCTCTGGAATTAATGTTAATAAAAATGCATTGTTTTCTAGGTAATGCAAGCGTAATTTTAACAAGACATGTGAGAAAGTGGCATGAGAATAATGTCAAACGTGTGACTCTTGTAAAATAATAAAAGTTCTACATATATCCTCCTATTTTCATTTTATTTTGAAGCAAGCTAACAAAAATACAAGGCACTTTGTAAAAATGTATCAATAGCTTAAAATATTAATTTAACAGTTTAATTGCTATTTAAAAATTGTATTTGAATAATTATTATTATTATTTTAGTTATTATTATTATTAGTAGTAGTAGTAGTAGTAGTAGTAGTAGTAGTAGTAGTATTTAGCACTGTTACCTCACAGCAAGATGATCAATGGTTTGAGTACCGACTGGGCCTGGAGTTTTTCTGTGTGGAGTTTGCATGTTCTCCCCGTGTTGATGTGGGTTTCTTCCGGGTGCTTTGGTTTCCCCCACAGTCCAAACACATGCGCTATAGGGGGATTAAATTTACTAAAATAGTCGTGGTGTGTGATTATGTGTGTGAATGAGAGTGAATGGGTTGCGGCTGGAAGGGTATCCACTGCCTAAAACAGGGGTTTTCAGATGGCGCTAGGGGGGGCCGCAAAAATTTTTTAGATAAGGGGTAATCAATGGGCCCACATGGATGAATTTTGTGTCCTGCATCATTCTGAAGGTTAATATATTTTTTATTATAATTTGAGCTCAAAAGTACTGCAAAAATTAAGCTTTATGCTTATGTCATTTAAATGCAGTTGACACTTTCGTGAAACAGGAAAAGAAGCGCACCGCCGCGCCTCTGTGCACGGGGACTTTTATTGAATAAGCGCTTCTGGCCGGCCGCTTCCTGTGATTTTTGCCGCTTGTCTGCTGCACTTGACGGCGTTTACCTTTCACTTACGCTTACCTCTTTTACGCTAAACAACTAAATGAATGCTCAGGCCTATTTACTGACAATATTTGAGTTAAAATACATGATCATTAAGAACATAATTAGTGGCTGAAATCACTTCCCTGTATATGGCTTGCGTTCCTAAGTAATCGATCAGCTGGGTGCTGCGGTGTGCGCGCCTCTCTGCGCAGTCTTCACTCATTGGGAACAAATAGCATTTTAAAGACACGCCACAACATTGCACCTCGTCCACAGTGCGACAGGCTTTACACTTTGCATTGTACAAATATCAGACGGTCCTCTTTGCAGCATGGCAAACAAACATATTAAAATTGTAAAGCAAAAAGTGCTGCAATAACAATGAATGGAGCTGTCATCACATCAGCGAGTGCTCAGAGTCTCACCCCTGTTACACTAATGACAGCTGGATGAGCTCTGCAGTGGACCTCTTACTCACATTGGTTCATAACTGGATGATTAAAAAAAACTAAATTGTACACACCCTGAGTAAAACCACTATAGCCTATATGTTATATATGTTATAGGGCTAATTAATTATTAAATATTAAAATGTATTAGTGCTCCATATTTAATAGAGCTCAACATATCTGATCAAATTTTAATACTCTGAATATAAATGCATTTTTTTCAAGATGTTCCACTTTTTCCCATATTTATTTGTGTAACTAATTTAAATGTAATGTTCAGTATTATTATTAATAGAACAAACTGGTATGAACATTTTAAAGTCAGCAAAGCTTCTAAAACTATGCAAAGTAAAATTTGTGGCTCTTTGAACTTGAATACCCAATTCTAGATTGCATTTAGGAAATTATTTTTTATCAGTGTAAGTCAGGATTGTCGACCTGAGTAAATTATGATGTGCACAAAAAAAAGGAATAAAAATAAACAAAACACACTGAACCACTACAGCCTCCAACTGTTAACAGGCTGATGAATGACAAAACTCTTTAAAACTTTAAAGCTTTAAATCTTTAGATACATTTAGACTCTCAGCTGTAAAGGTAAATACAGAAGAGTCTAGCTGTGCATAGGCAGAAAAAAAAGCATAAAAATGGCATAAAAAACTGTGTAAACAAGATGACTCGAACACAAAATATGGCTTGATGGAATCCAGTGAGAGCAGACCACAATAAACACTGCGCATGAAGATTTGATCAATAGATTGAAGCACTGAAACCATGTCAACTCAACTGACATCTTACAAAAATTAATCCAGATAATGAATAATATAAATTTATTGAATAATATATAATAATATAAACCTATTGAATAATACAATTTAAAAAAATTAAGTACAGTTGTTAATTTGAGGGGGTGGTGTCATTTTTATTTTTTGGAGGTCCCTGAAAGAATTTGCCCTACACAAAGGGGCCCTCAGCTGAAAAAGTTTGAAAACCCCTGGCCTAAAACATATGCTGGACTAGTTGGCAGTTCATTCCGCTGTGGTGACCCCTGATGAATAAGGGACTAAGCCAAAAGAAAATTAATAAATGAGTTTTATGACTGTCTGGACTCGGTCCGACTCGACCCCTTTTGGACTCGAACTTGGACTTGTACTGGACTGGTTAAGGACTTGGTCTTGACTTAGACTCGACAAAGGTGGACTCGACCCTAACTCTAGGAAATACTGTTTAAAAGTTGAATTATATTTTGTTTGTATATAGTTCACTATATGATGTGAGTGAAAAGTGTGCTTTAATCTGGCTACCACCACAAGTATATTTCCAACCTATAGGAAGCACTGCTTATTATCCTGGTCTTAAAAAGTCTTAACTCAGTCTTAACTCATAATAATGTATTTATTAATTATGCCTATTTTACATTTTATTTATATATAATGTGGGTAGATTTTGGTTGTGGCGGGTTAGACAGCCACTCCAGTAGCCACTTTGGCTGGCTAAAGCTCATTTTAAAATTGCCAGTGCTGGCTCATCGTCACAACAGATTAGACTGTTAGTTTATAACCGTTTGTCTATATGCGTACAAATGTGATCTTAGAATCGAGAAACATCACGACTGACAAAAACTGCTTTTGACGCGAGCAAAAGAAAGCAGGTAAATAACAAATGAGAGGATCACGCGCACAGTGAGACAGGCTTTTGTCACTCACTGACGAGGGCTTAACTGTCGCGCGCTCAGATGATTTGATGCACTTGTGTGTGTGTGTGTGTGTGTGTGTTTTTATATATATATATATATATATATATATATATATATACATATATATATATATATATATATATATATATACATATATATATATATATATATATATATATATATATATATATATATATATATATATATATATATATATGTGTGTGTGTGTGTGTGTGTAAATATTGTATATATATATATATATATATATATATATATATATATATATATATATATATATATATATATATATATATATATATATATATGTATGTATATGTATTACATATATGTTAATTATGAATTTTGATTTAATAGATATACCGGATTTCTTATAGCAACCATTCCCTTAAAAACGTTCCTTTTTTTTTTATACACGTGCACACTTAATGTGCTCATAATGTGACTTGTAGTAGTGCAATCATTCTTATGTTAAACTGATTTGATTTTAGATATTATGTTTAATATGTGATTTATTCTCCAAATTTATGGCCTCGGTGAGATTTTTTTGTCACCAAGATATGCTTTTAGTCATCAAGGTCACATAAATAAAAGTGAAAGTTTTTTTTTTTCTTTTTTATTATAGAAAACTGAATTCAGTAAATATATTTAAAAAAAAACATTAAAACAATAAATTCAAACGTAGATAATGATTAGAAATCAACATATTAGACTCATTTTTGAATGATCTTGTGACACTGAATACTGAAGTAATAATGCTAATGCCAAGTTCAAACTTCATGATTTTCAAAGAAGTCGTATCACATATGTTTTCATACTGCATGACTATCTTGGGGTACTGTTTCGTCACAGATTTTGTTTACACTGCAAGATGGATTGGCAACCAGGGTTTTCACACTGCAAGACTTTCAAATAAGAAGAATCGCTGACAACTTTGTCCAAACTACATCTCGCAACCAAACACAAGCAAGAACTGACATAACATAAGGTCATGTAGTATATATTTTGTTTTTAACTACATAATGAGAAAGAAGGGGGGCAGAAAATGTATTTATTTCGCTCACCTGGGTTAGAAGTGAATTAGCGATTTCTCCTCAACTTTTTTGTTTGACCGGTTGTGATATTGCTCAGCTGACACGTCAAACAGACACGGGTGCTCCTGCCAAATTTACACTAGTTTTCTTTATATTTTTGGGTCCAAATATACTAAAACTGAGCACTTTTAACTTCTACCCAAACCCCCTGCTGTGGCCTGCAGGTACACACACTAGTGGATGCTGCGCTTTCATTGGCTGTAGGTAATCAACGATGTTATTTTTAATCAGAACACATTTCTCACAGCATGATTTAAATTGCTGACAGCTCCAGTTATTTAGTACATGGACCGATTTGCCTGTGATTTCTGCAGTTTCTCAAAACCTGTCGGCGAGTCAACATCGGGGCTAAAATCATGCAGTATGAACTCGACATAAAAGGGAGCTTTTAGTCACATTAATAATTGACATTTTGTCTCTGTCATTAGCCTAGTTGTCAGTGCACCAACATACAGTATAGTGCACTACAGGTTTCCTGAGTTCGAGTCTAGACTTTCTGAACTTTTCTTGATCCCAAACATTGTTCTCTCCAACTTAAGCCCCGTTTACACTAATATGTTTTAGTTTATAAAACACATGACTACGGTTATGCCTTCTGTCCACGCTACCCCAGAGTTTTCGAGCCCTGAAAACAGCTTTTTGAAAACGCTGAAGAGGCCTTTGTGGTTTTTAGGGGTGTAACAATACATAAAAGGCACGGTTCGGTTCGGTTCACGGTTTTGGAGCCACGGTTCGGTTCGGTTCGGTTTCTGTTTGCTGTGGGGTTAGGGTTGATGTCATGTTAACAGCAATGCTCAGGGACAATTCACTTAATAACAAGAACATCTTACCTTTTTCTTTATTAACTTTGTCATCGCATTTTTAGTACAGTCAGGATACCCAAGTAAATGACTAGAATTAAATAAATACCTCCAATATAGACTAGTCAGAAAAAAAACTATTTTCTTTAGTGCAGCAATCTTAACTAAGTAAACTAAAATTAAATAAATAACTGCAGTGTAGACTAGTGAAAGATCTTCTTCAAAAACACCATAATATCCACATTCTCCGATGAGAGGCTTGATCTCTGTGCAGACACAGACGCTCATTTTTAATTATATGGTTTCATTTAGATAGATAGGTTTCCGTTTAAATTAATGAAAAATATACATATACTGTGTTTGTAAAGGGTTTTTTCGTGACATATTCACCAGTAAAATACATTGCGGTTGTGTCTGAAACTAATGTTAGGGTTGTAGCCGGCTGTATGTTTGCCTCCCGATCTCTCACTCTCTCTCTCCCGATCCCTCTATGCTGGTCATGTATGTACTGTAGGTCCACCTTCACGACAGCTGATGCCTGACATTTCTGTAGGTCCGCCTTTTTGACAGCTGATTGGTCAGGAGACCGATCTATCATCATTTGGCGACGCAGCGCGGGAATGTGAAAAGCATGTCAGGAAGAGCGGGAGAGAGAGCGCTTTTTCCTTTGATCTCGTTTTTCGTGTATTTTTCTGACATGATTATGATTTTTGTTGTTTTTGCTTAACTTTCGTTTGGGTAAAATTATTTTGCATTACTTTTGCCCACTTTAAGAAATTTTGTGAGGTTTGCACATTTTTATTTCAATTGATTTGTATATTATTTTTTAGCTCCGCTCCTTCCTGACAATATAGCTGCATCTTCTCAAGTTCAGTCTTAGTGTAAGGTGGATAGGGAAAATGTCATACGATTTCCATTTTGCAAACATGTAGAAAATGTATTGTTAAAGACATCAGGTAAGAGGTGAAGGTCATCTTTGTTTATTTTATTCAGTATAGGGAAGAATGCGGCGCACGGCGCTGAAGACCTTTTTTTTCTTTTCATCAGTTTTAGCGAGGTAAGAGGGGTTATATTCATGAGTTAGAATTGTTTTATTATATTTATTTCTTTTGTTTGTCTTCACTATCACCCCCTTGCTCGAGTTTAACTAATTTTTGTTTGATACTTTTGTTTGAATTTGTTACTTTATTATATTATTTTTATTAGTGTAAATATTTCTCTTTTTTTGTATATTTGGGCATTATTCTGGTTTTACTTTTGTACAATAAATCACTTTTGTTGGCAGTTCTGTTGCTTACACCCTCACATTGTGAAATTACCCCACTTTTTAAATGTTTTTCCTTACAAGTAAGTTTCATGAAACAGTTGAGACAGACAGGCGTGCGCTTTGTCTACGACACGAATTCTATTCCTGTACTCAACTGGAAAACCAAAATGTTTCCACACAGATGACTTAAATGTGTCTTGGGGATCTGCAATCTCAGTACTATGTGAAGCAGCCATCCTGCGTCCAGTAGTAACGAGTGTGATGCTTACTCAAGTCACATGACATAACATGCACTAAAATACTTTAGAATATAATATTTAGAACAAATCCTCATCATTACTAAAACAATTTAATCAAATATGATATTAAAGATGTGTTTAAATTGGTTTAATTAGTTAGAGACAAGTGACGTCAACCTCAACAATGGGCAGCAGGGGGCGTGAGAGTACCGCGGTACGCCACGAGAGTTTTGCGATACGTATCGTGGGTGGTGTATCGCGATATTTCGGTTCAGTTTTAATATCGTTACACCCCTAGTGGTTTTACAACACTGTTTCTCCAGGTCAGTGTGGATGGGGGTAAATATCTGAAACGGAGACGTGGCTGCAGACGTTCAACAACCGATTGGGCCTTTTTCTCAAAATCATATACACAAAGTTGTCCTGAATTCTTTCCTTTTAAGTTCAGACTTTGTGTCATGCGTTTTTAGCAGTGTAGTGTGGATGGGGAGCTTTTCAGAAGCGCTAGATGAAATACCACTGTGGACGTGAATAGTTTTCATTCTAAAACGCATCAGTGTAAACGGGGCCTTAGCTTTCTGTCAGTATACTGTCCAACCAGAATAAAAAATCTGTAACAAAATGCCAAAACAATCTTTAATAATGGACATTTCAAAGATATCAAAATAGAAATCCATTATATTAAAAGCTAATGATTTTTACTGTTTTACTTGAAATAAAGCAGCCTCAACTTTTAAAAACACTGAAATATCTTACCAAACCCAAACATTTCAATGATAGTGTTGGTTTTTTAGGGCACCTGCCCAACCGTTTAACTCCCTTTTGAGGGTCAATCTCGATGTAATTTGCAATTTCAAAGATTCCAACAAGATGTTCAGTAGGAAAATCCCAAACCACATTCATTCCTCAGTGTTTAATAAAAGACGTTTTCATTACACATTTATCCAGTTGTCTGAGCCCTTAATGACTCTCTGCACTTTTCTTTCAGATCAGCATCTTCATGACCCACCTGTCCAACTACGGAAATGACCGCCTTGGCTTGTACACCTTTAAGAACCTGGTGAAGTTCGTCCAGATGTGGACCAATCTAAGCCTGCAGACTCTCCCACCTGTTCAGCTGGCGCAGAAATACTTCCAGATCTTCCCCGAAGAGAGAGACCCCATCTGGCAGGTAACAGGGGAGCTCCGTCAGGGGTCTGGTCTGACCTGCTATGATTATGGCAGACAAATGTGATTTAATTCAGTGGGAGCAGATCCACCTAGGTTGATCGGTGTTGCCGTAATGTGCGGCGAAAGCTTTCGTATGGCTTTCTGCACATTTACTCTGATGTACAAAGAGTGGAAATGGTTTTCCGTGTCGCCTGCCAGGATATCAGAGGATGCTATTTTCGAAATTGCTTGCTATAATTCAGTTGAAAGTTTGAGGCGATGCTGGAGATCTGTCGTTCTCTTTGTGTCTTTCCCTCCCTGCCTTCGCCATTTCAATTCATCCAGTTCTTTATTTCTACTAGTCTCCCTCCTTTGTTTTCTTTCACCCTTAGAGCAAGAGAAAGTGGGAGCCTGAAAGCTCTAAATCCCTCTTTTGATCTCTCTGGTTTTTCTGTCAAGGTTGAGGTCCCATCTCTTTTACTGACGGCTCTTCAACGTTCCACAGCTTGCGCTGCTCTGAATAATCTTCTTTCCTCTGCAGTGGTTTTCCCCAAAAATCTGCAAGCGTTCAGAGGAAAGATGCAACTTGGAAAGAGTTTAGTTTTTATTTTAGACTTAACACTGTGGTTCTGTTACATCATATGTAAGCTAGTTAGCTGTTTGCATCCTACATGGCCAGCTGTCTTTAAAATAATAATTATGCTTAACAATACTATGGGAAGTTTAGCACTTAAGTTAACTATGGCTGCATTTATACTGCAGATCTTGATGGTCAAATCCGATTTTGGTACTGTATCTGATTTTTATGCTGACCTGCTTGCATCATCTTTTAAAACTGACTCGTATCCAATTGTTTGCATTTATACAGCACATGGCCAAGGGAAAAAAAGAGCAGGCTCCGACTGACTTCTGAGAATAAAAGTATAATTTTATTATAGAATTATAATAAATAAATTATTTTTTTTAAATGTCTACACACGGTTCCATTTTTAAAAAATTCTTTGTGATAAGCTGTTTTACTATATTTTATGACAGAAAAGTTTGTGCCATTTCTTCATCTTTTTTTAATCTAGGCATTTTTTTAAACCAGTAGTCATCTTAATTTAATGTCCATGGCGTGATTTATGCATGTGATGTATATAATAGTTTATATTGGTTAAGTGGTGGTTGTTGCGCTTTCTCTCTCACTCTCATTAACATGCTTAAATACTTGTGCTATATTACAATATAAACGCTTTCTTTATTCTTCGTGTATGAGATTAAAGGGTTGGGACTCTGCTAAAGTGTATTCTGAAATGAAAGCTTCAAAGCTGATATCATTGACTTACTTTCTAGCTTTTAAAGATGGGCGACTCGCATTGACGGTGAAAATCAGATCTACCTCCTTACGCCGCAGACTCGAGAGCACAGATCTGATTCATATCGGACAAATTTCCACATACGAACAAGGCCTAAATCTGATTGGAGTAAATCAGAATCCATGTGATTTTTTTTCCTGCATGGGTCATGTCCAATCTGTGCTACGTAGAAGGAAAAAAAAATCCAAATTAGAGTCACTTGAACCATGCGGTTTAAATGCAGCGTATTGTGCATGGCACTTAATCAAAAGTAACTGGATTTCAATTCCCACCTCAAGGCCGATCCTGTTCCTATCCCTCCCCCACTTTCCTGTTTTAACTTTACTATACAGTAACAGTGAAACTAAAAAATAATTTAAAAAGCTAATAAAAAAGTAATACTAACTAATCAAATCGATTTAATCAAATAGTAATTGTGTAGCTTCTCAGTAAACTATGGCTCTGTGTAGGAAATGTTTTAGATGAAAATATTGCACAAAATAATGTGTATTTACTCTAAACTCACTCTATAATTTCAGCCAATAAAAACGCATCTTGATATTCTTCAAACATTGACTGCCTGATGATGATGATGATGATCATGAAAAAAGAACGGTACTTAATATTTTTTAATATTCTTTATTATCTTGGTGTTGTTTTATATAAATTTAAAGTCAGAATTATTAGACTCCCGTTTATTTTTTTCCCTAATTTCTGTATAACAGAGAGAAGATTTATTCAACACATTCTAAACAGAATAGTTTTAATAACTCATTTCTAATAACTGATAATAAATCAGTTATTAGAAATGAGTTATTAAAACTATTCTCTTTGCCATGATGACACTAAATAATTTTTGACCTGATATTTTTGAAGACACTTCTATACAGCTTAAAGTTACTGATTTAAAGGCTTAACTAGGTTAAGTAGGTTAACTAGGCAGGTTAGGATAGTTAGGCAAGTTTTTGTATAACAATAGTTTGTTCTGTAGACTATCGAAAAAATATATAGTTTAAAGAGGCTAATAATTTTGACCTTAAAATGGTGTTTAAAAATTTTAAAACTGCTTTTATTCTAGCTAAAGTAAAACAAATAGGAAATAAGACTTTCTCTAGAAGAAAAATAATATCAGACATACTGTAAAAATTTCCTTGATCTGTTAAACATTATTTTAGAAATATTTAAAAAAGAAATAAAAAATTCATAGGAGGTTAATAATTCTGACTTCAACTGTATATATTTATATATATTTATTTATAGTTAAGAATAAATAATAATATGATGTCACTGTAATGGGACAAGTGAGAGTGTAATCATAAATATGACTTATGATTTTTAATAAGATAATAATAGAATAAAATTATTTTCACAGTGTCATCTGTTCTGTTTCGCCAGCGAAAATAGTTCCCAACAATCCTGGAGCATTTATGCAATACTGCTGTGTTTTGGTCCTGAATGAATCTCTGCGTCAATGATCCATTCATAAAAACAGTCACTTGTTTCCTTTCTAAATGAATCAGTCACTTTGAACTAATTTTTTAATGAATGAGTCAGTGAATCACTTGTCAGGTACTTTCCACCACTGACTATTATTTATCAATGGCATGCATGTTTCAAAATGATACTCCAGAATAGGCTTATAATACACAGCACACAGAAATAGATTCAGAAATTTTTCTCAGTAGTAAAATAATAAACAATTATTTAAATGTTTTGGGGTTAATAATGTTTGTGATTTCAAACATCAAAATGCTCAAAATAGCTGTATGTACCAAAAAGACAGTAGAAGCAATAATATTGTAAATTATTTTTTAAAATGTAATTGTAATATATTATATCAATGTAATTTAATTTAAAACAGTTTCGCTGCTGATATTTTTGATGAATAAAGAAAAAATAAAAACATTTTTTAAGTCTAGTGAAACATAAATATATTAATTGTATCTTCTGAACAATAATAAATAAATAAATGTCTTAAAGAACTTATCTTCTACATATCTTTTCAGTAATTAATTAATAAAAACAGTTACAAAGTATGTGTAATAAACGTATAATTATCTTTGTGCCAATAATATGCATGACAACCAAATAATTAGCAAAATCTGCATATCAATTAAAACAATATTAACTGAACTTACAATGGAATATTTTCTCCCAAATTTCAGAAGGACAAGTAAGTTTCTGAACATGATGCATGATGGGATACGCTTATCCTCAAATGCCACTTAAAAGCACAACCATTAGTGTGGATTAAGTGTGCTATAAAGACTAGAGATGTAATGATTCACTGTGAGTCGGTTAAAAATCGATTCAAATATGTGATGATTCAAACCGGTAGAAATGTTGAAAGAATCGCGATACATATTTTGAACAGAGGCTTGTTTAAGATTATCTCTTCTTAAGTGTATCACACTGATACTATATAATTAGACAAGTAATTAAATATTAATTAATAATTATAATGTAAATTTTTCTCCTTCATAATCATGTTCAACCCCCGTCTCTATTCTACTATATAATTAGTAATTTTATAATCAGTATTTTATGCCACTGGCCAGTCCCCTGGACCAGAGGGGGAGATGTGCTGATATTTCTTTTTAAAATGTAAAATCCCAGCATAGTCACAGATTTACTTTGTTCATATTAACGAGTCTTCTTTAGTTTGTATTATTATTATTATTTTGAAATTTGTTTTTAAAATAGCAATTTAGCTATGGCAGAAAATTAATTATTTTGCAAAACGTGCATCAATAAGGAAAAAATAAAAGGGCTCTTCACCTTAAATTTGATTCACATAATTTGTTGAAAAATCGTGACTAAATCTTATCGTGAGATTAGTATCGGGCATCGTATGGAATCGTGAGTCAGGTGAATCGTTACATTTCTAATAAGGACTCTAGATTAAATTTTTTTAGACCTAGGAGACACAACCTTGCACTCTTCCTGTTGAATCCACACACTATCATTTGGCCAAGACTGCAAGTGTGGGTATTTGGACAAGCCCTACGCAGGCTGCACAAGTTTACCATCAGCATAAACTGTAGTCCCAAGCGTTCATCAGTAATAAATTCAACGCCCAGATGTGTTAATTCAGTGTAATTTTCCATTTAGCACTGGCGAGTAGTCAAGCAAAACTCTTCGGTCATTAGTGCCGCAGCGTAAGCTTTTCATTTTCTCATTAGGAGAGACAGGTGTTTGATTGCTGCGATCTTAATGCACCGTTTGACCGGTTTACATTTTTGTGCAGGTTTTTAATTTCGAGGCGAGGGTTAAAACCATTACTTCATTAGCATCTTCGGCTGTGCCGGATGAAGGGTTTGGTATGGTTGCTGCAGGACATCTTTCTCCCAAGATGCTTCAAAGCTCATGACAGGGCCTGGTTTATGGTTTATGCTTTTGATTTTTATCTGGCTAATCCCATAAAGCGGCCACCTCTGGGATGTTATTACCGCAACTTCTGAATTAATATAAAATCCGCTTGTTATTGGACTCTACAGATGTGTTGTAAGATATTTGACATGCTCGAGTAGTTTGTTTTAATTCGGCCAGATAACAGCAATTTCTCCATAATGCCCTTTTCCTGCTAATGCTAAATCTGCGCCCAGATTCCGATATTTTCTAAAAGCATCATGAACTTTTGTACATCACTGAACTTTCTCTGAATTTTAAGACGTAACGTTAGAGTTCATCTCACCAAGGGTAATATTGTAAAGCACCAAGCTCATGCTGACTGTGTGAATTGCTCTGAGAGCAATTTTATTCTTCAAAATTTCCTGCTGGTTATTGAGGCACAACTGTAGTGTTTTTTTTTTTTTATTGTGAATTTGCTCGTTTCAGTGAAACTTCATTTCAGCTTATTTCTTACTGTTTCAGGACCCCTGTGAGGACAAAAGGCATAAAGACATCTGGTCTAAGGAAAAGACCTGTGACCGTTTCCCCAAGCTGCTTATCATTGGACCTCAGAAGACTGGTGAGTGTTAAATGCACACCACATGTGACCACTAGCGCCATCTAGCTGTGTCAGCTAGAGATTTTTGTTTTCAAACCATGCAAAATAGCTTTCCTGCTAATGCTATAAGCTTTCTAACACAGTTTATCATATGTAAATCTAAGAAATTGTCTTTCATTGTTGTTATCATTAGTATCATTGTCATTATTGTTCTTACTACTATTTTTAATAAACAGACATACATTGCTAAGCATAAATGAGTTCACCCCTTACAGATCTCATTTATTCATTTTCTTGTTGGCCTAGTCCCTTTATTAATCAGGCGCCGCCACAGCGGAATAAATCACCAACTTATCCAGCATATGTTTTACCCTTCCAGCCCCAACCCAACACTGGGAAACACCCATACACTCTTGCATTCACACACATACACTAAGGGCAATTTAGTTTATTCAATTCACCTATACTGCATGTATTTGGACTGCGGGGGAAATCGAAGCACTCGGAGGAAACCTACACGAACACAGGGAGATCATGTAAACCCCATACAGAAATGCCTACTGACCTAGCCATGGCTTGAACCAGCGACCTTCTTGCTGTGAGGCAATTGTGCTACCCACTGAGCCACCGTTAAGCCCCCTCACAGATCTCTCTTTTAAATGAATGTTTTCAATATAAGATGCTTTTCAATAAAATATTTGTGCATATACATTAGATCCGTACCAAAGCCAAAACTGGAAATAATCCAACAAAAAAGCTTAAGATTAGAGTCCGACAATTGTTTTTTGAGAATACATTTTAAAACAACATTGAATAAAGAGGAAAAATCAAGAGAAACATAAATATAAAATTAGAAAATGTGTTGAAAATTTTGTTTGTAAAGTTGTTGTTTTTTACAATAACTTGTTTGAGATTAAATGTATTATTCTTCTATTCCTAAAGATGTCAGGTGACCACTCTTATCTATCAGATTTAACCGTTTAATAAAACAGTTTAGTTTTTAATGCATCAATATGTATTTGCTATTTTTACAGAGATATGGATAAAAATATTCTCTTAAAACTCTTATTTTATCAGATATAACTAGGCCCACAAGGAATCTGCACGCGCAGAAATCTGCAGATTTTTAGCCCATGGAGTCTATTTATCTACTTGTGTTAATGTGTCTAAATTTATATTTGTTCAGTTTTAAAATGATTGTCATTAATATTATGCACTTATATGTTCACATGATTTATTTAAAAAAAAAAAATTGTAAAGTAATATTTTCTGTCTTTAAGTAGATCTATTATACATGAGACTTGCTTTGTTTACCAAATAAGTGGCTTTAATTGGATATGCATTGTCAACATAAAAAAAAAAGTTGAAAAGGTATTATTTTTTTTATTTAATATATTAAGTTTTAGTTATGATACTCTCAAAATCATTTCACATAAATCCGTAGATTTTTTTTTACAAAGTTCTGTGCAGAAACAGCAAAAAATGTCCACAGATTCTCTCCGTCCCTAAAAATATAATCGTTTAATAAAACTGTTTGGTTTAAATGCATCAAACTATATTCACTGAGAAATGGATAAAAATTTTCATTTTCAAAATGGGGTGTACTCATTTATGGTTTATGGAGCATTGAATATGTTGACTGGCCTTTATTTTGTTTACCAAAATGTTTTGGATGACAGTGATCCAATGTTTGGTTATTTTAAGATTTTCAGATTTATTAGGTTATATATTTTATATAAAGAATATCAGGATATCAGGTTATAAACATTTACTAATCTTTTCCAATCTTTTGTGTGTGCGTGTGTGTGTGCGTGTGTGTGCGTGTGTGTGCGTGTGTGTGCGTGCGTGTGCGTGCGTGTGTGTGCGTGTGTGTGCGTGTGTGTGCGTGCACGCGCGTGTGTGCGTGTGTGTGCGTGTGTGTGCGTGTGTGTGTGCGTGTGTGTGCGTGTGTGTGCGTGTGTGTGTGTGTGTGTGATAAAATTCAGCACTATTTTATTTTTTGCTGGTACTAATCTTACTTCAGTATGTAATGTTTGTTTATAATAATTCATTTGTGAACATTTTCACATATTATCAAAACAAAATAACGATCAAAGATATATATGAACTATCTCCAACCTAAGTATAAAGACTGGGAAAGTAAAGTTTTTTTAAAATTATTATTTGGGTCGATTAGTGTGGTTATTAACACAATATTATTGTTTGCTTATTTAATTATTTACATATTAAATACTTAACATAGTTTAGAGCTTGATTTCATGTTCAGCCTCATAGCATATGGATACAACCTTTCCTAACACTTTCTCCCTCAGCCCTGGACGCTCCTCAGTAAATATGAATTTCACTTTTACAGCGTTGACTAATTAAACTTCTAAAGATGTCTTCAGGGAGCAATAGCCCACTCTTGGAGTAGGTAGTAAAATGACTGTGTTAATCTTCTTCTAAAAGTTAGATTAGGGGGTACTGCCTTAGAGTGACTTCATTATTATTATTATTATTATTTCTTTTTTTTGCCTTGATTACTCCACTTTTCAGGCTTGTATTAGCACACTGCATCTCGTCAGTGAACTAGGATTATAATGTTACTCAAGACGCTTAGATCCTACACAGTCCCAAAATATGAATATACTATGAGGGTATTTTTCAAATTTAGCTTTCTGTTTTCAGTTATTTTGTTGTAAATTGTGATTTAACTCTCATACAAGTGAAACGTTAATTGAAAAATGTAAAAAAAAAAAAAAAAAAAAAAGAGTGTCCCTGCATGCAGCGTTTGTGCATGAAAGCACCTCATAAAACTGATTTCAGACATAACTATTTCATTATATACAACAATATAAAGAGAGTTTGATAATCACTAAATGAAGATCTGCTTGATGCTTAAATATATCTGCACTAACTAAATATTTACGTCTTGGTTGGAATGTCATCAAAAGTAGAAAACATTTGTCAAAAATGTACATTTACACACAAATTGACACTCAAGCAGCATTTTGACATGCAGTATTTTTTTTTAGCTCAACTGTTTTAAATGGAATTCTGACAGTTAAATTAAATACATATAGTAAAGACAGCGAAGGACACGTCTATGCTGCCTTTGAAAATTGATTTAAAGAAAGTATCTTTGGAGACAGGAAGCGAAGCAGAATTTTTGTTTGGACATACCATGATGTCGTCCTGCCTCAGAATGATGTCTTCAAAGGCAGCATGTTAAAGCTTTCAGTAGCAGGCTATGAATGTCACAACGTTTCACTTTTTAAAGAGATTGTTCACTTCTAAATAAAAAAAAATCTTTTGTTAATTTACCTGCCCTCAGACCATCCAAGATGTTTTTTCTACCACTAAAATTTTTGCTGATTCTTGGTGATTGAAGTCAATAGGTATTCAGATAAAAAAGAAAAATTATATACCTGGACAACAGATTGAGGTCTTATGGATCAAAGTGGTTGTTATGTGGAAGAAACAAATACATTTTTATGTTATTTATCTTTAATCCACAGTAGGGCTGCACTGTCTGCACAATATATTGTTTTATTTCGATTTCGTAATGTGCGCACACACAATAGTCACATCGCAAGATATGCAATGTTGAGGCTGAATTCAAGTTGACCAGTAGCCACAGAACTCATGTGATTTGTAGAGTCACTGCCTAGATTAACCATAAAAGATTGAAAGTTTATCATTTGCATGTGTTTTAATGACTGTGAGCATTTAATAACATCTAAAACTTTTGGGTACAAGAAATTATGTTTGGAGGTGTAACAAAGATTAATTATTTAATTATTGATACAGAATTTATACAATTTATGACTAAAAAAAATCTTGTTTCTAATCCAGATATTTACATTTCAAAGTAAAAACAGGAATATTTTCCTCCCCCATTGGCAGGTAATTTTGCTTGTTTTAGGGAAACACTCTTAATTTTGACTTATTTGTTCTGAAAGTGAAAAAATAAAACTTTGTTACTTGTTTTAAGAATTTTTAGATAGTTTGACTAAAGAAAGAAAAGCATTTTTATTTTTATTTTTTTAATAAATTTTTGTACCTGAATACTAGACTCCCCAGAAAACTGACCTGTTCACTTTCTTCTGTGTTTTTCAGGAACCACTGCCCTCTATCTCTTTCTGAGCATGCATTCAGATTTGACCAGTAACTACCCCAGCAAAGAGACCTTTGAGGAAATCCAGTTCTTCAACGGCCGCAACTACCACAAAGGAATTGACTGGTATGTAATCGCTTTCTATATCTCATCTTTAAAATGGAATGTTGCCTGTGTAACTGAAGCTATAGAATAGAATAGAATAGAATAGAATAGAATAGAATAGAATAGAATAGAATAGAATAGAATAGAATAGAATAGAATAGAATAGAATAGAATAGATCTTTATTATTATTGCCACAAGTACAATATTTAAACAACAATCATTTGGTCTATAAAAAATTAAGCACTGAAGTTACTCAAATAATTGGATAAGAAAATAAATATATCTAAGATAGAATATGATCCTACATGCCCTCAGACACACATACATAAAACATTACCTTTGGTGTAAATCTTTAAGAAACTACATTAATTTAAAGCCTAAATGTGTGTCTTTTAATCTGTATATTTTAGCTTTGCAGTCAACTTTATGATAACAAATATTGAGGTTCATTCACAGCAATGATGATACATTTTACAGTAACTATATTATTCGATAATTGTTCTTAGTCCACAGCACAACTATGAGGCTGATTCATATCAAGCACTATAGTTATAAGCATTAATATGAAGAGATATGTATTTGTGTCCTTACTGACAAACGGTAAAACATGTTTATCTTTAGTTATTGCTTTTTGTTTATGCATTACCCCTTGTAACCAGCAGATGTCCTCAGTTTGCTACTAGCACATCTGATCAGTGATTCCAGCTTGTGTAATATTTATTTTAAAATATATTAATCTAATCCAATGAAAATAGCAATCATAGCCAGTGTAGTAAAGAAGAAAAAATATCACAATCAACAATTTTCAAGCATTTTCAAAGCATGCAACAAACTTTACTGGATACCCGAGGTACTTACAATTTTATACTTAAATTTGAGACCCTGGCTTGCACAACCTCCTTGTATTTTTGTTGGTATAGCTGATTGTTTTCTAAAAGTCATTATATTTTAATAATTTTTGAATAAAGTGCTTGAAATCAAGCAGGGCTAATGTTTTCCGTAGCTTTAAACTGCGCAAACTCTTTACATTTCAATGGATTTGACTGGCTTTAGGTGCTTTATCATAATAAAAAATTCTGAAATTAATGAAAGTTATTCCAATGATATTGTTTCTCTTTATTTTTGTCATTATAGTTGTGGTCTGAACTCTGCTGCTGTTTTACATTCAGAATGTTTAAGAACTCTATCTGTATTGTTATATTTCTACTATTTATAGAAGGTTTAGTACATGCTTGGTGTGAACGGGCCTTAACAAACAGTCAACCCTAGCAATCTGCTAGTTAATTTGTGATGTACTGAATGAAAACATTTTACTTGTTTGAACCTAGAAAACTCTTTCAATAGCCATTTGTGACCACTGTTTAGTCATATTAAAGCAAATATTTTACAAAGTTGTGATGTTAACTACAGTTTCCTACATAACAGAAACCAGTATTTTAATGATTTATAAAAGATGAATCACTGTGTGACCATCTGAGTTTAGACATGGATATAAATATAACAATGTTGTATTACAGCACACTGTGAGCGTATATTGGTATCATTTGTTGTACTTTTTTTGGCATCTGAGCGTTTGGCTCTGGAAACTATGGACCCTTGACATCACACCACAAACCAATGGTAGTTCAAATGGGTTTACCAGCAGAAATAAGGTTTTCTGGAAAGTTCATTTCGACTCTAAAACGAGTCTTAGACCAACTAAACTTTTTGCCTAATTATTCATTCTTTTTTTCATTTTTCCCAAAGTATATCAAGGCCTTAAAATTATTTCCAACTTCTTGTCTCTTTAGGAAGTTTGTCAACACGGACAAGAAAACCCACATTTCATGGCTTCTTTATAGCCAATAGCTCTTGTAAACTGCTATGAAGTACAATCATTGTAAAGGTCTGGCATGCTTTGAAGTAAAGAGTATTAAGAGACACAGAGGCTAATGTTTCCTTGAAAGGAAGGCAGTATGGGTCATTTTCAAAACAGCATTACCAGCTCTTTCTTTACCTCTTTCAGTCGTCTTGAATGTGATTATTAGAAAGCAGGTGTCTGATGCACATCATCAAGCACCTCTGTCTCTCTCTTCCTGTCTTTCATTTTCTCTTTAATCAGTTGGGGAAAAAATGACTGCGGTTGATGGTTTTGATCTCAGAAACAAGATGCTGATTATAAAAAGAGAGACGCGTTTCAACAAACAGAGATAAACAATAGTGCAGCCTGCTTTTGTACAAGTTCTGAAATGCAGTTTCTATCTGGACTAAATTTACAGGATTCATTCATGCAAATAAATGTCAATTTTGTTATTAATCGTTCATCCTCATGTTGTTCCAAATCTCTGAGAAGCGAGTAACACAAATAACAATATTTTAGATGAAATCCAGGAGCTTCCTTTTTCCTCCATAGACAGTAACTACGTTTCCAACCATTGCATTTAAGATATGCGAATCCAATAAACTGTTGAAAAAAAATGTATGCACAAAACTGAGTAGGATAAACTTTTTATTCGATAAGAAAAAACTGCGATGAAAACAGTTTTACTAAATTCCAGTATGCTCATTAAAATAGTCATATGATTTTATCATAAGAGATCATGTGATGATGAAAATGTGTGAGAATGCACAAACCAGCAGGCTGAGCACATCTGAAATATTATTTTGGTCATTCTAAAACCATTAACCGTTTCAGTATTAGTGTTATTATATTATTAATTACCTCCAGAACTGTCAAGAGTGTCTGTGCTCTGCGTCCCAGGGCTTCAAATGCCACCATACATTTACTGTGTGTCGGCAATTGTCTTTTAAGATGCAACTCATTTATTAAATAAAAGGTTCTACCGCAGCAAATTCTGTTTTCACTTTTGATATTTGATGCCAGTTAGGAAGTGACGTTTCTGTTCGCTTTGACTTGTCGGATGGTAACGCTGCTTTATTCGCACATTTTTTATGCAATATTAATAAAGTTAATTCACATTTTTGTGATCATGACACATTCAATTTAATTTGTTTAGCCCAACATTAATTCTGTTGTTTTACTGATGATATAATGAATATTTACAAACCCATAAGTCATAAATACTTGTGTAAATGTTTGAGTCATACAGTTGAAGGCAGAGTTATAATTTTTTTTCATGATTTTTATTTTTATTTTTTTAATTTCCCAAATGATGTTTAACAGAGCAAGGAAATTTTCACAGTATGTCTGATAATATTTTTTTCTTCTGGAGAAAGTCTTATTTGTTTTATTTCGGCTAGAATAAAAGCAGTTTTTAATTTTTTAAAAAACATTTTAAGGTCAAAATTACTAAGCTATATGTTTTTCGATAGTCTACAGAACAAATCACTGTTATACTATAACTTGCCTAATTACCCTAACCTGCCTAGTTAACCTAATTAACCTAGTTAAGCCTTTAAATGTCACTTTTAGCTGTACAGAAGTGTCTTAAAAATGTCTAATAAAATATTATTTACTGCCATCACGGTAAAGGTAAAATAAATCAGTTATTTAAAATGAGTTATTATAACTATTATGTTTGTAGATGTGTTGAAAAAATATTCTTTCCATTAAATGGAAATTGGTGAAAAAAATAAACAGGGGGCTAATAATTCTGACTTCAACTGTACATGTACATTTTTGACTGTTTTTATTTTTATTTTTTTTTTATTGAGATTTATACAGGGTGAATAAATTATCTTTTATTTGATCCAAGGTTGTTAGATTAGACTTTGAATTATTTTAGTTTAAATGTTTAAGACATGTGAAAGACGGTGTTGGAGAGAGGGTGTTTGTCCTGGTTTGAGCTCCATTTCTTCAAGTGTTGGAGCAATATTGTCTTAATTGATGGAATTGTGAATGTTGAAAAGTACAGATAGGTTTCAATTCATTATGGCATTTTTTTTTGGAAAGGTCTTCAGTGGTAGTAGTTTTCATTTTCAGCATTATGGCGACCATTAATTACAGTGAAATCCTATTTGGAGAAAGAAAGAAAACAGCTAATGAACATGAAATGGCCTCCACAGGGTCCAGACCTGAATATTATAGAGGCTGTATGAGATCACCTGGATAGAAAAAAAGATAGGAACTCTAAACTAAAGAACTTTGGAAAGTGCTAAAAGAAGGCTGTTTATATACAGCACATTATTTGTGCTTGGTACCAAGGAAAGCCGCATTAAACAGACTTTTGCTTGAAGAGGAAATGTTGTGCTGTTGTTTTTTGTACATATTTTTTATTTTCTGTTTGTTTTTAATAAAGAGACTGATTGATTATTGTGCTTGTGATTATTGACTGATTGACATTGTGCAAAGTCTTAGGCCAACAACACTGGTATAGTGCTTAGTGCACAGTACTGTAGTTACTAACACAATTTTCATTTTTCAATGCTTTAATGGAATGCTAATTGCTTGTTTTGTTTTTAACTGTAGGTACATGGAACATTTCCCTCTACCTTCCAACACTAGCTCAGACTTCTACTTTGAGAAAAGTGCCAACTACTTTGACTCAGAGGTCGCAGCCCGGCGTGCAGCTGCTCTTCTGCCTAAAGCCAAAATCATCACCATCCTTATCAACCCGGCTGACAGAGCCTATTCCTGGTATCAGGTCAGTATCTCCGTAACTGCTCGTGTGTCATCTAGTCGCATCCAGGGTTAGTCAAGGCCATGATTCCTGCTTTGGACAGAAGATTAGATCTGCGAAAGATAAAAAATATTGTACACGGCGTCATTCTGCTGAGTCCTTCGGGGCTCATATTTTACACTTCGGCAGCTTTATAACTTTTCCCAGAAGACCGGTAATATATTAGTCAAGGTAAAGCTGGTTTTTGCAGTGGCAGGAAGTTATTTTATAATAAAAGAGCATGAATAGTTGTCTTTTATGAACATTCTGAGCAATAGTACCTGAAAAAGTAATGCAGAATGATGTAATTTGTAAAGTTAAACATTTTTATACAGGAATGTTAATTGTACATTATAAATAAATGAAGGTTGAAAATGAACTTATTTATGTTTAGCAGCTGTCGTACAATATTCTTGACTAGAATAAATTATTAGTTAGTTATCAAAATGCATTTATTAACTTATTAAATTCAAATCCTAATTTCTTAATTGATTTCAAAATATGAGTTGTAATCATTAAGGCTCTTATCTAAGATTAAGAGCATTATTAACACTTATTAACACTTTTAGTGTATACATTTACTACTATGTCGTTACAAAAATGTTTTGCCATTCGTTTAGGTGGTTTATTTGAAGATTGTAGTGTATGTTGAGTTTCTGGAGGATGCATAATTTGTGCTATCACTTTAAAGGGTCTGATAGGTGATAGGTAATTAATTTTTTTTTACTATTTACTCTCCCTCAAATGGCTTCTTTATTATGTTAAGATATATTTTTTATATTATTAGTATGATATATTATTGAAATTTTGAATATTTTTATTTTAGTTTTTGCAGACATAGAAAAGCAAGGAACAGACAGACAAACCCATAATGAAACAATAATCTGTGCAAAATGTAAAATAAAGCATGAAACAAGGGAAATTTGCAGCATACAAGACATATATGACCTACAAATATACACAACAATGAATGTAAAGAGAGAGAGAAAAAAATCTTACAAGTCATCAGAAATTAAACAGCACTATTAGTTCTTATGGTGTTTTAAAAAAATTAAAACTGGATCCCACATTTTATCAAATTTCGCAGAGTTCCCAGAAGAGGTATATCTTATTCTTTCCAAATGTAAAGGGGAGATGAGTCCGAGAAGCCAGTCAGAAAAAAAGAGACCTGACATTTTTCTTCCAGAAACATAGGATAACTTTTTTAGAAATGATCATGTCATACTGAATAGGTAGCTGTACATTTCGGTTGAGAGTCTTCAGAAAATTTGAGCAGCCATAAATTCATTGGGTCAAAAAGATTTTTTAAAGAAAGCTGGTAACTGGTAACCGGTTACAGGTTTTTCGAAACTTTAAAAAAATATATATTTCTTGTGTTTGACAGAAAAACGTCAAATAGGTTTGGTGAAACAAGTGAAGGGTGAATTATTCCTTAAAGGGGTGGTCCACTACAATCTCATATTTTAAACTTTAGTTGATGTGTAATGTAGCTGTGTGAACATAAACAACATCTCTGAATGTAAAAAGTTCTAAGTTCAATGCAAAGGGAGACCTTGGTTTTTACAGAGTTATCTTAGCAAAGCCTACAATAAATGAATTTGGGGGCTACAAAAAATACTTCCGCCCCCTGTTAGATCACAAAAGTTCATTACAGCGCATCCCACACTGCGCATACAGGTAAGGGCCGTGGCCAGAGGCGCTGTAACGTTATAGCAGAGATGAAGCTAAAAATGCGTCTAAACACGGCTGTTTCCACAGAGCTTCGTCTGTTTCTGTATTTGGGCTTCCAAAGGACACGACACAAAGACAGAAGTGCCTTTAGTTCAATATTAATTATGTTCCAGAGAATTATAAAATACACAGCAAGCATGATTTGACAAAACAGCTCCAGAATCTCTCCCAGTTCAGTGCTGGATTCGGCTAAAATCTTCTCAAAGCAGAAGTTGTAAGCTACAAGTAAGTGTTTTTATTTGCTAAAATTGATCATGACATGTACAGTATCTAGCGTTAACGGTATACTGTAGCAATGATGTAAACAATGCGAAATGCTGCTTTGCGGGCAAATGATTTAGCTACAAATTCATATTTATCAGTCAAACTGCTGTAAACACACACACACTCCACCAGCACAGTCTTTTTTTTTAGAGAGCGGGCGGGAGGTTGACTGCTTGTTTACACAGCAGAAAAGCGCATGCTTTTACGGGCGTGACGTGGAGCCGATCCGCCAATTGCAGCACATTATGACTATGACCAATCAGAGTCACTAAAGGGCGGGTCTTTTAGAGGAACTAGGAAATATGACAGTCGTTTTTATGTTAGCTGAGTAGCTGTGTATAATCAAAGTGAGATATATGAAAAAATTACGTGATTTCCTTCAAGTGAAACATGAGGACACATTGCTTTGCATCTTATAAACACAACCAAGCCTTAAAATTACATTCTGGACCACCCCTTTAAAGTTATACTTTTAATTTTAAAATCCAGCGTTGAAATAGAATAAATACTATTTTCAAAAAATAGGGCGTACTTACTTTTTCTTATTACTTGAATTACATTTTGAATGTCTTTATTTATTGCTGATTTTGCTGTTTTCCAGCACCAGAGAGCTCACGATGATCCTGTGGCTCAGAAATATACATTCCATGATGTCATCACTGCAGGCCGGGACGCACCCATTAAACTGAGGGTCCTGCAGAGCCGGTGTCTGGTGCCCGGGCTTTATGCCACACACCTACAGCGGTGGCTCACACACTATCACCCGAGTCAGGTATTCTGCTTAGTGCATGTGTGTCTATGCATTGTGTATTTAAGTGGGTTTTGATGATTTTACATGTACTGTTTTCTTTCTTTTAGATATTGGTCCTAGATGGTCAGATGCTGAGGACAGAACCAGCTTCAGTAATGGACAAAATCCAGAAGTTTTTAGGCCTAATAAATACACTCAACTACCACAAGATACTTGCGTAAGACACTTGTTCCCCAATATTTTTAATTCTTGTTTATGATTGACAATGGAGTTATTAAAGTGTTAGTTCACTTAAAAATGTCAAATTTGCTCTTAATTACTCATTGTCATGTCATTCCAATCCCCTGAGATTTTTGTTCTTCACAACGCAAATTAGTATTTTAGATAAAATCTGATAGCTTTTTGTGTAAAAAATAGAAAAGAGCCCTTTTTTCGAGCCCGTGCCTCTCAAAACGTCTCTGTACATCACCTAAGTCTTCTGCATCAGATTAGAATGAACTTCAGACAATATGACTATTGCACCACTGACTAATAGTAATATGTTGTACTGCCTGTAGTAAACGCATACCATGACCTGTCGCAGAAGTGAAGACCAAGGCGAACAAAGATACAGTTGAACCATTAAAGTCACTTGGAATTCTCCAGTTAAAAAAACAATCCACTTTTTTTGGAAATTGTTTAATTTATTTTACTATTGAACACTTGAGTTTTACCATTTTGTAATCCATTTAGCCAGTCTCCAGGTCAGGCTGGAACACTTTTAGCTTAGCTCAGTATAGATCATTGAAATTGATTAGACCATTAGCGTCTCACTCGAAAAATTCTATGAAGAGTTTCAATAACTTTCCTATTTAATGATTAACTATTATACTAAGCTAAAAGTGCTCCCACTAGACCTGAAGATCAACTGAATGGATTAAAAAATGGTCAAACAATGCAAACAATTTGCAAAAAATAAAAAAAAATAAAAAGTGTAGCATTCCTTTAAAATCTTCTGTTCACTTCATCAAAATCTGACATCCTTGAGTAAAAACAACAACACTAGAGAGAGCATTTCCATATTTATATATTCATCTAAACTCTACTTTTATCATTGTGGGCATTATGGGAAAGTCCACCAACATTAAACTGCTCCTTGAGTATTTTAAACTTCATTTAACTTTTAAGCAAAAAATGAAGAACTTGCAGTATATGAGGGCCTCATATATATGGTTTCCCACCACATCCTATCATATGGATTCCCACTATTCTCTTTGTCCTGATAGATCCCATTACTCTACCAGGATCACAAGAGCAGTTGTTAATTTCCTGCTTTCTCCGCCACCTCATGTACATGCCTCTCTTTCTTCAATCCACCCGTTCTGTGTGTCTCTGTTTCTCTCTGTCCTCTCCTGCTGTACCACATAATCTCATAAGCAGCAACATCTGTCAGCCACATCTCCCACCGGACACTGAAGATGGTTTGTCCTGCGCAGTCTCCCAAGTGGCCCGCCGTGCACCATCTGTCTGGAATGTTCCCTTTTGATTGGGCTGATGGTGAAACATGTTCCTGTTTTTGCTGCCCCGTTTCTCACTTTTGTCTCTTCATTGCTTTTCCTGGTACAGGTTCGATCCGAAGAAGGGCTTCTGGTGTCAGCTGCTGGATGGAGGCAAGACCAAATGCTTGGGGAAGAGTAAAGGGAGGAGATACCCAGACATGGATGTTGATGTAAGATTAGGATTTTGTTTCAAATTGTTTGTTTCAGTTCAAATCTGTCTTTTTGAGTTTCAGGCAAATGGGAAAAGGCAGCTTGTTCAGACAGGCAACTTTTTTAGGCATGTTACCATCTAGTACTTAAGGTTGATTATCAAATCTGAGTTTTAGAAATAGAAAGGAGTGTTTAAACTGGGGTCTTCAACTGCCTGCCCGCGGGCTGTTAGCAGCCCGCCCTCCTCCCCCCTCCAGCTTGCAACTAACTTAAAAAATATAACAAAATACTGCTCAACAAAACATATTTTTGAATCACTATCAAATGTGTGATTCAAAGTGGTTGTCGCATACAACCACTTGTGGTTTTGACCCCCACTTACTGGACATTTAAAATACTGTACATGTTCGGGTTACTTTCATTTACGTAAGTAACACAGATTATTTATGAGACTGATAAAGTAAGTCTAGTAAAATTTGACTGCTTGCTGAATTGAACATGTTAAGTAAAAGTGAATATAGGCAATGTATTTTGGTGCATTTAAGCAAAACAGATTTATTAAACAGATATATTTATTAAAATAATATTTTAGTCACCAAGCATATATAGAAATTGAAAGATAATACAATTAAATTCAAGCAAAATATTGCAAAAATAATTTACAACCTACAAAATTTCAACAAATTTTTTTTTACATTTTTTTTGCTTCGCTTGATTTTTCCTCTTTTTAAATTTATATTTAATATTTTTCTCTAACATATTTATTTAGGTGTACTAGTTTTTGGACTGTAATCGTGAGTTATTTTGTTAGATAAGCTCCAGATTTTGTTTCAGTACTGACTAATCTTACGTATATGCACAAATATAATACAGTATAGCTTCCTAAAAAAAAATATTAATTTAAATTAGAGATTTGTGAGGTGTGTACTTGCATGTTGAGCACTGTATTTATAAAAATGTAGTAAAAAAAGTCTTTTTTTCTGTTATGGTAAAAGCAGTTTAAAATAAAAACATTTAACTTCATTATTATTAGCCCCCTTAAGCAATATTGTTATCAATTGTCTACAAACCATGGTTTAACAATGATTTGCCTAATTAAGCCTTTAAAATGTACTTTAAGCTGAATACAAGTAGAAAGATATCTAGTAAAATATTATGTACTCTCATCATGGCAAAGATAAACAAAATCAGTTATTAGAAATGAGTTACTAAAATACTGTGTTCAGTAATGTGTTGAAAAAATATTTCTGTTAATTATATTTATATATTTGACAACTATTATATACTTTATTATATACTATTATTCTATTATATACTATTATTCTCTTCTTTCAATTTTGATGGAATAAAAAGACTATTTTATCATTATTGTTATTAATATTTAGCACTTTTATTATTAATACTAAATATTGCTATCTTCTGAAATATCTAGTTAATAGGAAGAGAAAAATGTCTATGGTAATATGCATTTGTGAAATGGATGGCTAATGATTTTGTCTTTTATGCCGAGTTCAGACTGCATGATTTTCAAAGTAGTGGCATCACAGATGTTTTTGCACTGCATGACTGTCTGGGGCAGCATTCTATCGCTGCTATATTTACATACAGATAGATCGGTGAGGGGGTTTCACACATGACTTTACAATAGGAGAATCGCCGACAACTTCATCTTGGTCCACAAACTACGCCTCATAACCAAACAAACGCAAGAATTGACACAGAAATAATGCAAGTTCCCATAGTATGTCTTTTGTTATTAATTACATAATGAGAAAGAAGCCTTTAGTGAGGTAGAAAAAGAACTTATTTTGCTCACCTGACTTATTAGAGATTTAGCAATTTCTCTACTTTTTTCTTTTTGACCTAGTTGTGGTATTCAGATGACACGTCAAACAGACAAGGGTGCTCCTGTCAAATTTAAACTCGTTTTTCCTTTATTTGTTGGGTTCAAATAGACTAAAAACAGCCCTTTTAACTTCTCCCCCAACCTCTCGTTGACCTGCAGATACACATACTAGTGGATGCTGCGCTCTCATTGGGTGTAGTCGATACTATTTTCAATCAGAACACGTTTCACACAGCAAGATTTGAATCACCAACAGTTCCAGATATCTAGCATGCCAAATAATGTATTATTTAATTTTTCCCAGCCCAGCCAATCTGGCCGATTTATACTTCTGCATCAAGCGCACGCGTATGCTATGGCGCAGCCTATGCGTTGATGCATAGCCCTACGCCGTGGCCGTCGTCTTCACTGACATGCACCTCTCAAAAAATGTAACTACACGTCGCAACCACGCATAGCGGAAGCTCTATCATTGGTCGGCTTGCTAGAGCTGACAAGTCTGGGCGGAACTGAGAGCTGCGTGAGCCCGATGGAGCGATTGTTTAAAAGTGTGGAGTCCATTGAAGAAGCTCCGGATGGAAAGTTTTATTTTGTGTTTACCTCATGGTTAAAGTTGTTGCACTTCCGCCGGTTCCTGCCTCAAAATGAGCGAGTTTGAACCACTTGTACATTAAGGAAACATTCAGTAAAAACAAAACACCAGCAAAAAAACTCGATACAGAGGAACATAAACACCTACGGCCAGCTAGCGTTTCGGAAGTGTTATTGCAGAACAACTGAAACAGCGCACAGAAGTATAAATGCACAACTACACGTGTTGCATGCGCCGTGGGTCACGCCGATCACTTGATGCAGAAGTATAAACCAGGCTTAAATGCAGGACTGCCGTCTGTGTGTGATCATCTTACTAGCCAATTGAGTGAGCACACTTTCATTCTGGCCAATCAGAATTGCGCAACTGAACTATGCAGAACACCCACAATAAAAAAATGTTAAAAAACAACTGACAAGTGTGATAATGGAGTCTGCTGCTTCAGAATCATTAATATGAATGGATATCAAAGAAAAACAGCATTGGTAATATGGGAATGTTTTGGTTTTAAAGTCACAGACAACAAACAAAAACAGGTCATTTTTAAGAGCTGTGACAGAATGGTTGCCACGGCTTGCAGATTATTGAGCTGAAGCTTGACCACAAAATTAAATCCTAAATCGATTTGCAATATCTGTCAAAAAAATTGCTATTATATAATTTCCCCAAATCGCACAGCCCTAGTTCACACTATGGTTGTTACTCTTGTGAACGAACACAGATTTGCCTGTGAATTTAGCCTTTTGTCAGCGATTTATCAAAACGGCGAGTCAAAATCAGGGCTAAAATCATGCAGTCTGAACTCTGTCTATATATTCCTCCAAATTTATGATTTATAGTCATGTCTTTGCGAACAGCTGAACTTTTGTAAGCTTAAAAGAAATGTTGTGTATATTAACATTTTTGGACACACAATACCAATATTCTAACTTCAGAAGAGTTAAAAAGCCCCTGATTTAAACATTTTTCTTTTTCTGTCTTTATCAGACTAATATGATCAACTTTATTGAATAAAATAAGTATTTATATAAACATTTTTACATTTTCCAAGTAAGAGCATATATAGTATGATGTCATAACAAATCGCAGTAAATTATTTATTTATTTATTAATAAAATGTAGCGTTAACATTCTGCAAGACTGTTCGCAGCTCCTGAATTGCTTTGAAGTTTCTTCAGGGTCATTCAGACTGGTGTATTTTCTAGAAGGGTGCAGCTTCAGTCAGTATCTTTTAACAGACTATGATAAAGAGCGGCTCAGTCGCATGCCGCGAGGACCTTGATGTTACCTTGAGGCTTCTTGGCAGACACATCAAAGTTAATGAGGGGTGAAAGAACAGGCTTTGCAGACGCAGTCGCAGTAGCAGCACTCCTGAGAGAAAGAGCTGTACGCTGTCATTTAACACACACTCACAGCAGAGGCTGAAGTTCATGACCTTCTCCAGGCTGGAGGCGTTTGCTTTAATATCCAGTCAACAATATTTCTCTTTTAACATGAGATATATAAGCCATTTTAACGGTATATTGATGATGATGATGATGATGATGATGATGTCTGGATAAATGAGAAATGAAGTTTTTGTTCACCCCAAAATAGAAGAACATTCATCAGACTCACCTTCATGTCATTCTGATATAATTCTATCTTTAGAAAACAAATTAATTTCTATGAAATTCCCTGCATTAAAAGTGTTGTCATGCAAAGTTCTGATGCATCAAAACATTCCTAAAGAGATGAAAACATAATTGCTGAGTTTTATGAACTGGTTTAATTTTGGCTTATATTTTTATATAATTGACTTTGAATGGAGAAATCAAAATCAGGTTTAATTACAAATATCTTTGTTTGTATGTGGAGATTAATGAACTTCTTGTGAATTTAGAACAGCATGAGGGTTAGTAAATGATCTGAATCAATCTGAAGGGTTCATCCCTATGCCCTTATCCCTTTGGAGGATCTCTCTGAAGGTAGTAGATCGTAGGGATGAGCCCTTCCGAATGGAGTGCAGTGTGTGACACCAAAAAGCGTCCCTGCTCAAAGGATAATTTCCCAAATGGTTCATCAGTTAAATGTTTCAAGCTCCTTAATTTCAAAGGGCCCTTCGGAGTGACCAGTTTTGATAACTTTGGTTTGGAAAGAAATTTCAATATGGCAGCCTTGATATATATATATTTTTTTTACTCCAAAGTGCTCTTCAGAAGGCAATATGTCTTGTTTAAAATGCAACCGAGAATCTTTATTTTGGCAAAAAACAAAAGTAAAAAGACAATTATTTAAAAATGCACTCAGAGTATTATAACCAATCAATACAAACAGGGGTTTATGTGGTTTGTAATGTCTTTAGATTTGTTTTAGCTTTCCTTATTATATTACTTTTCATATTACTGAAAAAAAGTCATATGACTTCTATAAAAAACTGAAAATAGTTTTATATTTGTTTTGAGTAAGTATAAAGACTTTGATCACTATCAATATATTCATTTGTTTGTGGTATTTTAAGGGTCTTGAATGTAAAACTTGCATTTTAAATGACATCCAGGGTGAGGCAGTGGCGCAGTAGGTAGTGCTGTCACCTCACAGCAAGAGGGTCGATGGTTCACTGATTCGAACTTCGGCTCAGTTGGCGTTTCTGTGTGGAGTTTGCATGTTCTCCCTGTGTTTGCGTGGGTTTTCTCCGGGTGCTTCGGTTTCCCCCACAGTCCAAAAACATGCGGTACAGGTGAATTGGGTAGGCTAAATTGTCCGTAGTGTATGAGTGTGTGTGTGTGAATGGGTTCATTCTCCTCATCGGTTCATTCTGCTGTGGCGACCTCGGATTAATAAAGGGACTAAGCCGACAAGAAAATAAATGAATGAATGACATATCCAATACAGATCAGAAATTGTCCAATATTGACATATCAGCTGACACAGAGCTTTAGCACAGGGGTGTGTAGACCTGTTTCTGGTGGCTCATTGTCCTTCTAGGTTCTGCTTTTACCATATTTAAGCACTTTTGTATTGATACTTGCAATAAACCTTGATGGAGCTTTAATCTGTGTCCTGTGTTGGCTATCCAGAAGCTGTACTAGACACTCCTGCTTTAGCATGGCATGTATGTGAAATGCTGGCTGAGAAACTGACACTAATATTTGTTTTGTCCACAGTCCCGAACCTTTCTGAGAGAGTATTACCATGAGCACAACATTGAACTCTCCAAGCTGCTGTACAAAATGGGTCAGCCGTTGCCCAGCTGGCTAAGAGAGGAGCTACTCCACAGCAGGTAACCTGAGGACAGGGGTGGGGACACATTGGTCAGACAATAGACACCCCTCCGTCTATTTTGAGGGGACTCGCCCTCTTGTCCACCCCTGTCAAACACCAGCCAGTCAACTGGTCAGCTTTGTGGACCTTCAGTTTGGAGAACTGAGCTTCTAGAGGAAAAGACGGAGAGGACGCACAGTGGAGCGCTAGTGGCTTTGTTCCATTTCGGAGAACAGTGATGGGCCCAGGACATCGCCCTGGGGCACACCTGCCACAGAACCTCAGCTAGTACATGAGATCACAACAGGAGGCTTCTAGAAGACATGCTCCTTGCCTCTGGTGTGTTGAAGTACCAGGGAGACGTGATGTCAGAGCTAATGGACATGCAATATAGGAGAGGAGGGCACATATCTCTCATGACGGATCTACACAAGGCTGTAACGGATGAATAAGTGCCAGAGCGATACCTTAAAGTCAGACTCTGTTTACTTGGTTCAATCTTATTTTAACACTTATTTCATGTGTTGTGTTGCACAACACAAGGCTGTCCGCCTTGTAGTTTCATTCTTCTACTTTTAAACTGTTTTTATTTGGTAGGATATTGAGCCTATTCATTACAGCTGCACCCTCCAGGTTACAAATGTGACGTTTAAAGGTGAAATTTCATTACGATGTATTTATGGCTATTAGTTGCGAATCCACAGGACGGCTTAATAATGCGTGATGAATTGTGGTACTAAAACACAGATAAGCTACATCCATAATCAATGTGACTGTAAATATGAAACTGTTAAAAAAAAAAAAAGCTGGGTAAGTTGTTGGAGCTTAATGCAACCCGATCAAGCCAATTACAGATCAATTCACAAGAGGATACAAATTGATGTTTTTTGACAAGCCACGAGGCGCTCATCTTTGAAATCTTAATTGGAATGATGAATGTGGAGATCTAAAGCCGTGTGTTATTTTGGCATTATATCACAAACCTCACTGGAGCGTTAAATAAGGCTATTGCCGGTTTAATAGTGATTCATAAAAGCTGCCCGCCAATAATATTTTATCATCTTTTTTAATGAATGTTTTACCGTTTTTTTTAGCATATCACAACATTTAATCACTCTTCATTCAGGGTTGTCATCAGAATGTGTCCAGGAATGTATTGCTTCTGCCAGGAGAACGTTTTAAAAGGCCATTTTCTATGACTTGTGTATTCTGTAGGAACTGTCGACTGCTACTGAACCCTAGGAATTACACCCATGAATGTAAGCAAGGATGCTACGTATATATATATATAAAATAGACACTATGCCTTTTCAGTGGCAGGCAGGACCATCTGCGTAAAGCTTCGGGGAAAGCCCAGTCGGTCTCTGGGGCTGAATTAAACCACTGCGCTAATGGATTTCATTTCTCTCGCTGCTGAAATGAGAAGTCATAAAACAAACCTGAATCTAATTTTATGTAACATAAAATTAATTGGATTTAATTTAGCTCTCTTCTGTTTTCCCATCGATCTCTTTTGTGCACTTTTCCTCCAATGAACTAGACTGACTTGACTCAACATAAATATCTATATCAGTCTCTATTCGAGTGCATTTCATAAGGACGACACAAAAAGGCACCAAAAAGTACAAGTGAAGCTATATGTTTGATGATTGATTGCCCCTGACGTTCCCTGCTTTCTGATGGACACTTAGGGGAAGGGGTTTTGGCAATATTACAAAAGGAAACAGTATCTAAGAGTGTTTATTTTGGATAAAAACAGATCTTATTTGTAAAAAAACATTGTTTTCTTTCTTCGTTGACCTCAAAGTATGACGCTTGACAAGCACAATGTTTGTGTTGTTGACCAAGGAGCGGAATAGCGTATGACGCATATAGTTTGTCTTCACCACTGGAGGCTGTTCAGTTCTTCAGACCACCGGAAACTGTTCAGTTCTTCTGAGCATTTTTTTGTATTACAGGTTTTGTTTTTTTTGTTTTTTTTTGTTGACATGTACATCGTTTACCACCGTCTGCGGTACAGAAACATGCACCTTACATGCTGCTCTTAAATTCATCATCATCATCACACATAACGATCTTATTCTCCGCTTCATCGTCTAGTATTTCTGCTCCCAACACAACAACTGACTTCTAATAATGCAATATCATGTTTCCTGGTAAACTGGGGAGTTTTGCACCTAGCACAAATTACGTTCAATGAAATCTTCTCAGTGTACAAAGCCTGTTTGTTGTTTTGCGTGAATGGATCAGAAAAATTATTAAATATGAATGGATTAGTTATGGTTTCGTTTTTTTCTATACGGTTTACCACACACACACACACACACACACACACACACACACAGACGTGCAGATGGTGCCCATGACTTTCACACTGCCAATATTGTGCTTTCTGTATCATAATGTAGGGTATCCATAGATAGAGTAAAATAACTGTAAGGAAATAATCATCTGGACTGTACAATCAAACCTACCGTTGTTAATATTTTTTATTGTTGGTAGCCAATATTTTTGTGATTAATTTGCAAATAAAGAAACCACTGTCTTTTTAGCTCCGTCTTTTTTCTTTCTGTGTGAATGTGGTGTTGTTTTAGTTTCCAGCTAATATGTGCTTTAACTGCAGACTGTCAGCTTTAATTTGAAGGTATTTACATTCAAATCAGGTGAAAACTGTAGGAATTACAACAGTTTTCATATGTGCCTTCCACTTGTTAAAGGACCAAAATAAGACAATTGGCTTCTCAGCTGTTCCATGGCCAGGTGTGTGTTATTCCCTCATTATCCCAATTACTACGAGCAGATAAAAGGTCCAGAGTTCATTACAAGTGGCTATTTGCATTTGGAATCTGTTACTGTCAACTCTAAAGATGAGATCCAAAGAGCTGTCACTATCAGTCAAGCCAGCCATCATTAGGCTGTAAAAACTAAACAAACCCATCAGAGAGATATCAAAAACATTAGGCATGGCCAAAACAACTGTTTGGAACATTGTTAACAAGAAAAAACGCACCAGTGAACTCAGCAACACCAAAAGACCAAATAATTTTTTCCCTGGTAAAAGAAAACACCCTTCACAACAGTTGGCCAGATCAAGAACACTCTTCAGGAGGTAGGTGTATGTGTGTCAGAGTCAACAATCAAGAGAAGACTTCACCAGTGTGAATACACAGGGTTCACCACAAGATGTGCGAGCCTCAAAAACAGGAAGACAGGAAAAGAAGTGAAATGTTATGCAATGGCCAAGTCAATCATCTGAGCTGAATGTGATTCCTTGCATTTCACTTGTTGAAGACAGAAGAGAAAATGGCCCAAGAACAAGCTGGAACTGATTTTAAATAAATTCATTCATTTTTTTAATTTTTTTTTATTACTATGGTTGATAACCACCAGAATGAATTGGTGAAAGTCCTAAGTACCTACACTGAAAAAAGTGTTGCATGCAGAACTGTTGCAAACAATTTGTTTGTGTTGAATTTAAACAAACAAATTAAGTTTAGTAATGTTCAACTTAATTTGTTTGTTTAAATTCAGCCCAAATAAATTGTTTACAACCTCTTAACGTAAAGAAATTGAGTAAATCCAAGGAATCATCTTTGAATATTTTTTTTCAGTGTATAGGTAATATTATTAATAATAAATAAAATTAGACTATGTAGGACAGGCCAACAAAGACTTTATTTTCTGCAAAAATTAACAAAGTTTATTATTGATAGGACTCTGATGGTGGCGTTTTATAAGGGCTATATAGAATCCATTTGAAACTTTTCATTGATTTGTTTGTTTGCTACTTAAAAAGTAAAACAGAAAAACTCTAAGGTTTTAAATACCAGTAAAGTATTGGGGTAAAAGCGCCACGGCTATCCTATTTGTAAAAGCCAGGTGTTCAAGAAAGCCCATCCTTTTTCTTTTTATTCATTTCAAATCCTTCCCTCAGGATCTTGGTATAGGGCCCCTTTGGCTAGGACCGACAGATTAAAATTTTATTAGTTTCTTGTGCGATTAATTTGCTGAATTTTAATGATAAGAAGGAAGTTGCTGTTATTCAGTAATATCAATGTTGATTAATGTTTGTCTTAAGTGTGTGGTATTTTTGTTGTAAAACTAGTACGCTACAGAACAAATCACCCCAAAAGAGGACAATTAAGTTTACAGTAACGGTAATATCTTAATATTATATGTTTACAAAAAAGAAAGATTTTTGTGTTTAGAATTAAGGTTGAGAATGGGTTGAAGTGTTGTTTTAGTATCAATGAGTAATTGACATTTGTACATTTAATTTAAAATAAAATAAAACTAAAATAATATTACTCAATAAAATGAGGCGAATGCTCACTCTCTTGCAGGCTCTGTTATGGGTATGCTCATCTTTTTCTGTGCAGATTAGCTTCTTCTGCCAAACAACTGATGATTGAACTGATCTGAATGGAAGATCTTTCTTACTGAAGCGCCTCCGGCCGGGGCTGAAGAGAGACGACGATAAATATGGAGGTGGATGAGGGTGTGGGGGTGTGTGGCCAGCTGACACAGACTGCCTGTGTGTTCTCTGACACCCGGAGCTCTGCAATGCTTTATTTATCTGATTAATTAAATTGTTGAAACACATTTAAAGCATTTGACTACTGTTTTAACCTGGGAGTACTAGGAAAAGTCCAACAGGTCCTACACAATTTATTAATTTTGTCTCAACACAAATCCATTAAATTAACTTAACAAATTTAAGTGGATTGAACAAAACGATGAAGTTGTCCCCTACGAAATCTCAGGAATTGTTGTTCCAGCTTATTTTAAATAAGTAGATCAACAAGCAGTAGAAATCATTTTGTGTGTGCAAATATATATAAACAATCAACTTATATACAGTGCTCAGCATAAATGAGTACACCCCACTTTGAAAAGGAATATTTGTATCCATTCCTCAGGGAATATAGACAATGTATTAAACAGATATATTTATTATAATAATATTTTAGTCACCAAACATATTTAGAAATTGAAAGATAATACTATTAAAATCAAGCAAAATATTACAAAATAAACTACAACCCACAAAATTCCAACTCAATTTTAAATATTTTTGTGGTATTTTTGATTTTTGCTTTTTTTGAAATTTGTATTTAATATTTTTCTCCAACATAATAATTTAGGTGTAATAGTTTTTGGACCGTTATCGTAAGTTATTTTGTTAGATAAGCTCTAGATTTACCTTCAGTACTGACTAATGTATATGCACAAATTTAATATAGCTTCCTATAGAAAATATTATCTTAAATGAGAAATCTGTGGGGGGTGTATATATATATATATATATATATATATATATATATATATATATATATATATATATATATATATATATATATATATATATATATATATATATATATGATGAGCACTGTAAGTATACATTACCGGTCAAAAGTTTGGGGTCAGTTTGTTTTTTTGTTTTTTTTTGTTGTTTTTTTTTTGTTTTTTTTAAAGAAATTATTCTGTTCATCAAGGTGGCATTTATCAAACGTAATACATATATATATATATATATATATATATATATATATATATATATATATATATATATATATATATATATATATATATATATATAATTTAAATATTTAATAACATTTCAAATAACTGTCTTATTGTATGTAGTTTCAAATAAAATCCTTACACCAAATATTATTGATTAAATTTCTATTACCAGTAATAATAATAATACCCTGGGCCTATTTTAGCTATATTTGGTGTCGGGCAGTGATGAAGCAGAATTATCTAAAAGCAGTGTACAGTGATTAGATTTATAACCTTTTTGGCACGTAGATTAATTTTACAGAACTGGAAATTAAAAGATCCTCCCCATTGCTCCACATTAATAAAAAAAATGTCATGTCCTGCCTGCAACTTGAGCAGCTCAGACTTTCCCTTAAAATCCATTTATTGAGTACTTTAACACGAGAGCAGTTATTGAACCCTAAAAGAAATACCTTAAATTCCCTTCTTATTTCTGTCTTTTTTTCTTCTTTTTTCTCTTCCGCCCACTTTTCTCTTTTTTTTTAGTTCTTATACATATAATAGTAACGTGATGTTACAAATTTTACATGTGTAAAAGTTATCATTTGTACTGATGTAAAAATACAGAAAAAAGAATGTTTAATAATAACAATATTAACAATAATAATAACGAATAATTGAAGGATCATGTGACTAAGGACTGGAGTAATGAAGCTGAAAACTTATCTTTAAAACTAATATTTTTTCTTATTACTGTAATAATAATTTAATAAATGATACTTTTGAATAGTTATTTTATATTGCAATAACTTTTCACAGTTTTACAATTAACTTTTACTGTATTTTTGATCAAATAAATGCCGTCTTGGTGAGCAGGAGAAGCTTAGTTTTTAAATATTTAAAAATCCTACTGACCCCAAACTTTTGACCAGTGGTGTATATTTATATATATATATATTGCATTTTCCTGTGCCTAATAAACTGTCCATTATTATACAGATGTCTTCTAGAGGACGGTCTGAGCATCTCTATTGAACAGTGATGATGTGCTGTAACTGTATAGATATAGAGTGTGTTGGTCTTTGTGAATGTAAATGAAGAGCGTGTGTTTAATGTAGTGGCTCATTGCTGGTGTCAGGATGATGGAGTGAGCGGCTCTGGCCACACACTGTGTGTGCATGTGCGTGCGTGTGTGTTGTCGATGCGAGCCATGCTCACAGATGCCCTGCCGCTGACAGATTGTGATGCAGCTGTAGTTTATGTGTGTTATTATATGAGAGCGACACACCAGTGTTTAAGAGAAGAGCATCAGCTGGACGTCTGTGCTCGTCTCTATGGAAAGATCATTCTTTTTGGAGGATGTGGATCAAAAGCCTGTGATCCAGAAAAATCACATCTAGATGAAGATTGAAATAAGAGCTGATTTTGGTGTTTATTGGTCAGAAAAACAAGTGTTTAAATTAGTTGTTATTGAATGTCAGGGTTATTCTGACTAATATATACAGTTGAAGTCAGAATTATTAGCCCCCCTTTTAAAAATTTTCTTTCTTTTTTAAATATTTCCCAAATAATGTTTAACAGAGCAAGGAAATTTTCTTAGTGTGTCTGATAATATTTTTTCTTCTGGAGAAAGTCTTATTTGTTTTACTTCGGCTAGAATAAAAGCATTTTTAATTTATTTTTAAACACCATTTTAAGGTCAAAATTATTAGCCCCTTTGAGCTTTTTTTCTCTAGTCTACAAAACAAACCATTGTTATACAATAACTTGCCTAATTAACCTAACCTACCTAGTTAACCTAATTAACCTAGTTGAGCCTTAATGTCACTTTAAGCAAGCTGTAAAGAAGTGTCTTTACAGTTTAAAATTTACAGTCATCATGTCAAAGATAAAATAAATCAGTTTTTAGAAATTAGTTATTATTATGTTTAGAAATGTGTCGAGAAAATCTTCTCTACATTAAACAGAAATTGGGGGAAAAAATAAACAAGAGGGCGAATAATTCAGGGGGGCAATCAATTCTGATTTCAACTGTTGTTTTTAATTATTCTAAACATGAATAGAAACGGGGCATCTTTTTTTGTAATTTCATATGTATTCATTAATGCTATAGACCATAGTGTAATGAGATGTAATAAATACAATTATGTATTCTGCAATTTATTTAGTTTACTGGAGTTTTATAAAACCACCAAACCAGCTTAGGCTGGTAAGCTTTTTTTTTTTCTTTTTTAGTAGTTAGGCATTTTTTTCATGTTACGTAGTGAAAACTAAAGTATACTGTAGTACTGTTTATCCGTGCACTATAGCTAATTATACTACAGCATGATGTAGCAATAATATCAAAGTGTTATAAATACTACAATATACAGTATTTTTATTTAGGCATAATTCAAAACCACAAGTATTTACTCTGAATTATAGTATTTTTTCGACTATGAACTTGTTCAGCTAGTATTTACTTCTAGTATTTTTTTTATGTGGAACAAGATTTGCTTTAAATAAACGAGCTCGTTTAACAGAGCAAGCTAAAACACGAAGAAAGATACAAAATAAAACGTTTTAATATTCTTCTTCTGTGGTATTTGGCAGCTTGCAAACTTATTGCATTACCGCCACCTTCTGGAATAAGATGTGATTTTAGGGATGTGTGTGTATATTAAAAAAAAGGAAACCCTAAATATTTGTTTGCTGTGTTATTTTCAGAAACTGTATAACTGCATTAACTGTTGAACTTGTTTCAGACAGACTTAATATGTGCTTTAATGTTCTTAAATACTTTCTGTTTTTCTCGTTCTTCTAAATATTTTCTACAAGACAGTAAACGTGACGGTGTTTTACGGATTCTGGTTCTATATGCACACATTCCATTTTGATGTTTCCCTATAATACAATCCACTGTTTAACCCTGTATGTCCTATTCTTAATCTTGTAAACCATTTTTCCTCCTGCCGTGTTAGTAAATTGGCATAATCTATTAACACCATCTATAATTATTGTTTTGATTTCTGATTTGCAAAGAGGAACCTGTATTTCTATTTGATTTGATTTAATAGCTTCTTTTGCCAGTTTATCTACCATCTCATTACCCTCAATACCAGAATGAGCTGGGACCCAAACTGTATATGAGTCCTTTGACTTTGGAATATCAGCTGATGAACTTCGTTTAAAAAAGATCCTGCCTGCAATCAGATTTCCCTCTGTGAATACTCAACAGAGATGGCATTAAGTCTGGACAGATCACTGGTTGTATGGCTTGACTTCCATGGACTTCCTCTACCCATTGTAGTGCTATTATAATTGGCACATTTAAGCAGAGTAAATAGAGAGGGGATTTGAGGTTCGTTTTTGTATTTTAGCTCTATATTGGGAATATATACTGCCGCTCCAGTTTTACCAATTGATTCTTTTGATGCGTCAGTATATATTTATACTGTTTCATTTTATATTACTTCTAAATCCTGCTTAACATTTTGACAGACATTTTTATATTAACAGGCAACTGGACTTTTATTATATATTTGCACACTATTACTTCCGCTTGCAGATGTTGAACTTTCAACCCGGCAGCGATTTTTCTTTCCTTTCCTGTTTCGGCCTCGATTAGAGACACACATAGGTAAGAGACAAACTTAATCCTGTCAAATCCTACATTTGTTAAATTAAAAACACTTAAAATTGAGTTTTCCTGATGTCCACTAACACCTCACTCACCGCCACAACGCGATATTATTCCCAAAAAATGTGGAAAGAGCAGTATTTGAGACGGATTGAGGAGGTCTGTGAAGCGGGGTCTGGCTCCATGTTGATCCGCCTGGAGCAGCTGGAGCTCGAGGTGTTCACCGTGATCGGGGATAGTTTGATCTAATGCTTTTACAGTAGCAAATGATTTGAATTTTGAATTTAAAACTAACGTGTTTTAATAGTGAACTCGTGCTGACTGACAGTGCTGGCTAAGCGTCTGGAGGCATGTTTGCTAGATCCCCGCAGTGTGTCTAGGCGTTTGTTTCTCAGTAGTTTATCGTAATAGATGCTTTTTCGTTGAAAACAAGTCTCTGGCTAAGATTACACACTAATTCGTTATTTTTGTACGTCAGGATATTTTCCCAGGTTTTTTACTTTGGCTGTGCAATATGACCAACAAATGGGCAAGATCTAAAGTCTCGTTTCATATTATGTTCTGTCGGTTATTTCATTCTGTTATGGTTGCTAAATACTTATAATTGTAAATAACTTTCTTAAATAAAGCCTTTTCAGGGATGCAGAAAGAAACACGAATTACAGCATCGTGAGAAAGTTGTGCAAGTGTGCAATCTTAAAAGTACACTGTTTACATTTGCCATTTCTTTTAAGTTGGCATTATTATTTGTATGCTCTGTAATGATTAGTTTGCATTATATTTTATTAATGCTTTTAACTCTAAGAAAAAATTTGCCCTAAAGTTGTAATTAAGTAATGTGCTCACAAATTGAGTAGATTTTAGTATATTCGTTTAATGCAAAAGTATTTTCTATCTGTCAATGATGTATGTAAACTAAATTGAATGAATTTACAGAAATGTTACTTTATCGTGATGTATGTCGTTATCTAGAGATGAATTACTTTTGTATTATCGCTACAAAAAACATCTTGTATTTAATTCTACCATGTCTAATTGAATGTTTTTTTTTTTTTAATTGAACTGTTCTGACTGTTGACTGTGTGTTTCAGCAATGGCTCCTCGCAAGGGTAAGGAAAAGAAGGAAGAGCAGGTCATCAGCCTAGGACCTCAGGTAGCTGAGGGGGAGAATGTGTTTGGAGTTTGTCACATCTTCGCATCCTTCAACGACACCTTTGTGCACGTCACTGATCTGTCTGGCAAGTATGTATCCTGAAAACCTGCAACAGTGTCTTTGTGTGCACATGCATATCTCACATGCTAGCAAAACAAATGGCAAAAGGGTTTTAATTGTTCACTAATCTATCATTAGCTTGAGTTTTGTTGCATTGAATGTTTGAAGTGGTTCAACTAAAATATTGTAGCACCATTTTGTTATTCAAAAGCTATATGTGATTTGCTTTAGCCTTCTAAGCTCTGGTACCGGGTCAGTGATGTCATTTACTTCCACACTCTTAAATTTAATGGTCCTTACTGGCTCAATACCCCCTAAGTGGTTCCGTTCTCTGTTAACGTAGTATAGATTATGATAGAGATGTTTTTTTTTCCTATTTTTTACTGACATGTGCAGTAACCAATCAAATAAATACAGCAACCCAGACCACACAGAACTTAAAGGTACACTTTCAAATTTGAGTTTACAGAAAAAGTGCCTCTTTTGGAGTGGTTTATTGTAACATAGATAACATGTACAATTATTTTAATCACTTTTAACTGTTTTTTTGAAAATTTCAAAGGTTTTTTTTTTTAAATGATACCACATCTCTGCATTTCGATTTGGGAACCTTTTGAATTTGGGTTGACGAAAATCCAGGCGGAAACCCCAAAATAGCACTTGACTTTAAGATGTTACAGTGGTCATAATTTCATACACCCAATACACATACTTCGGCTGCCGAGCTTTAGGGCTTTTCAGAGTAGTTCATAAATTTTTTTTTTTTACAACGCAACAGAAAAGTTTACAAACCAGAGCCATTTAGAATTGCAAAAATTCACTGCACTGGCAACCAAATGATAACATTGTAGCTTATATATGAATTAATACATGTTAAACATCTTTAACATTATTAAAAGCATGTGATGAATGACTGATGTTTGTTTGCTCAAGTTGCAGTTGTGTAATTTTTAAACATTGCTAGATATTCAAGATCAGGAAGGTAAACCATCATCTTTCAGTATAGTAATAAATGTCAAATAAAATGACATTCCAACTCATTAAAACCTAAAAGCACATAATCATCTCCTGTGGTGGTCATTGTCATGGTAGTTAATGCTGTTGTTCAATTCGTGATGTCGCAGAAAAAGAAACCACTTACGCTGTGAGAATGAGAAAATCCTTTTAACCGTCACGGTGTTGTTGGGGCTCTGAGTGTGTACTGCCATTATACTTAGGATTAAGGTTTTTATCATCATTATTATTAGTGCGTTCTTATTTAGCTACTTAATCTAACCAAACAAATCATTTACTTGTCAAGTCACAACATAACATACTTGGATTTGAAGAAAATGTATTTTACAATGGTACACATTGTGCTTGATGACTTAGTGTTGCAAATAATTGAGATAAATGTTTATATACATGTGACTTAACTACAACGTGAATAAAATACTGTAAGTAATCATCTGGATAATGAAAGGCTTATTCCAAACTTTAAATAAAGTGGAAAGTTTAGTAAATGAAGGCAAAAAAAAGGTGACTTTATTGTGTTTTATGGAAATTTAAACCTAGAGTCCACATATATGGAAATTTCTTTAAAAGTATAAAAGATGATACTTAGATTTTATTCTAAATGGGTTCCAATAAGCCCAAATAGCAAAGACATAAAAAAATGCATGTAAAAAAACAGCTTGGGCCGTAAAAGGTTTTAAATACCCTATGTTCAGCTATTATGAAATTATTAAAATATTATAAAATGTTGAAATAGTATTTATTAGACAATGCATTTCCATTTTCCCCTCTGAGTATGATGGACATGTTTGCTGCATTTTATCCAATTTTTGTAGCATCTTGTGCGTTACACTTTTAGAATGGGATGCTGAAGTTAACTTGTATCACAACTTCTTACGTTTTCATAATCAACACTTTTTTTTTTTCCTAAGTATTTGAAAGGCCATAGGATTGGTAATTGTTTTACTTTGTAATTGTTTTATTGTTGTTTTCATAACTATGCTTTTTTTGTAACTAACCATTGGCTTTTATTTTTGTCATTGTTGTAATGGTTGCCAATGTTGTACTTTAAAATAGAATTTCTAATTTTAAAAGAATACGAGGCAAAACTGCATTCAAATGAGTCAATCTGAAAAAGCCACAAAATGCTAATCAAAAATGATTGATAATTTATAAGTAATGTATTTTCAGTTTATTACATAAATGCATAATCATTTTGAGCAGAAAGGACATTACTTCATAACCTTTGCATTGTTTTATAGTAAAGTTTTTTTTTTTTTTTTTTTGCATAATCATTATGAATATGAAAACTTGGACATCGGTGATATAGCAGAGTTTAGCTTCCACCATAATTAAACAACCTGATCAGTTTTTCAGGCTTGTTTGCTACTCGCAACCCTGCTTCAACTAAACTTCAGGGCTGAGCAATGTTGACCTTTTTCATTTTCGGGTAAACAGTTTTATTATCAGGTGATGTCAGCTCATTGTGGTGCTCTTTGTCTTCTGAAGTGTTTTCTTTGTTTCTTCAGAGAAACAATTTGCCGTGTGACTGGTGGGATGAAGGTGAAGGCCGACAGAGATGAGTCTTCTCCTTATGCTGCTATGTTGGCAGCTCAGGATGTGGCTCAAAAGTGCAAAGAGCTGGGCATCACTGCTCTGCACATCAAGCTGAGGGCCACTGGTGGAAACAGGTGAGGTTCCGAGACCATGTGGATTTTTTATTTATTTTGAATCAAAATGCTTAAAGGAAAGTTTGTAGGGATTATGCATGAACCTTACATGCTGTTTTTCCCCCACCTTTAGAACCAAGACTCCTGGACCAGGG
>NC_141041.1:38542500-38580000 GCF_052040795.2 Danio rerio
CATCACGAGATGCAATAAGTTCTGTCTTGATCTCAAACTGCACTAGAACAAAGACTGTAAATGTTCATAGGTGTACTGCAGGAGTGTCCAAACTTTTTGGGCCGAGGGCCAGATGCAAAAAAACAAACGTTGTCGCGGGCCAAATTTTACATACATCACACAGACACATGTGTGCCGGCTGGGAGAGGTGTCTCTGTAAGAATGCACAGATCTATAATGAAAGCAGTCCATTACTTTAGAAACTGTTTGTGCTCATTTAAGAGAAAATAAGCTGTTAAAAATAAAACATGCAGGACGGAGATGTTTCATATTATTCAGTGTATTTGTCTGTTTAAACATACACCCGCTCCTCTGTAAATGGCGTGTACAGACGCTGATCTGGGATCAGTTTATTGTACGAAGCGCGTCTGTCAGTCAGCGCTTATACATGCATTCATTCCCAGCCGGCACACGACCGACCTTCAACGTTGAAATATGGTTGAAATCAGGTCAGATGTGTTTTGAACGTTGAAATAATGTTGATAGAACGTTTAATGTTGAACGGTTGAAAAACAGCCTGCATATGACAAGGCTTCAACGTTGAAATGTGGTTGAAAATACGTCAGTTGTTGCTTTAATGTTGAAACAATGTTGAATGATAAATGGTTTAAGAAAGTTACAGAAATCCTTGTACAAATCAACGTTGACATTTTTTTTATCATGGTCTGTATGTTGAATTAACGTCATGGCTTCACCCAATACTCAACATGTTTGGTTACCATGGTATCGGAGGACTCGGCGCACGCGGCCACGCGCAGCGCTTCACTTCACTTAATTACGAACACCTGACCTGCAGTGCAGCAGAATTTAGAGGTAAGCGTGTTTTTAGATGCTTTAATGTTTTATTTACCCCCCGATTTTGTTTTACACACAGTGTATCTTAAATGTGACTTGGTGTAGTGTTTCGAATTTTGAAGCATTTAAAACTTTCCAGTTTGTTTTTAGTCTTGTTTGCGCTCCGGTGACGCGCAGCTAACCTCGAGGTAATGTCACATGTTTAACGTTAGTCTAAATGAGCGTTTTTATGGCAAATTCAAAGCGATAAACTCCAAACGCAGTTTAAAGTTACTGAGCAACGTTATAAAACAATATACATTTTTTACGCTGTATTATTAGTGTTATTATTACAAAGTGAACTGCTGTCGTTTCACTGTTGTTGTTGTTGTTTTTGCTTTTAGACATGTAACTTACTCCAGAGACACACTAACTTGCACAGCATTGAATGGAAAAGGCTTTGTCCATGTAAGTTTACTTTACCTTTAACTATCTGTTAAATCTTCTTGGTGCTTTGGTTGGTGATATTCTCTTTCTAATCTGTTTGTTTATTGATTGTTAGGCTATGTTGTGATATTATATTGTTATATTGATATTATTATTGTGAAATCATGTTGTGATGTTATACTATGTGACAGTATTGGGGAACAAATATGTATTTAGTGAGAAATTAATGCTTAAATTACACTTTGGATAGTAGCAGATAAGAGGTGTAATGCGTTTTAACTTTCTGAGTTTTCTGGAAGGTCCAGTTGAGGGGCATCAAGAACACGCAGATAGCCTAAACCTGTGTTAGCCTGGACAGACTGCAGTTCTGCTACTCCATGCCAAGGCTTTTGTATGGATGTCTTGACTGCTACTGTGTTCTCTAAAGGTATTACTGGAGCAAAACAACAGCACCTGTTACAGTGAAATTTGTATTAAAAAAATAGTGATACATGTGTAGCAGGTCCAGTACATGTGATGTCATTGAGAAGTTGTTTTTATTAAATGTCATTAAAACAAATAAATAAACATGCTATTTAAATAAATCTAAATATTAAAAACTTGATGATTAAGATGACAAATGAAATGCATAATCTGTCTTGCGAAAAGGGTCTACTTAAGAATTCTGGTGTTTTCCAACTGAAAGGGATAGTTCACCCAAGAATGAAAATTCACTCACATTTTACTCCCCAAATGGTTTAAAACCATTATGAGTTTATTTTGTTGAACACAAAAGAGACTATTCTGAAAAAACAACAACTAAAAACCTGTAAACATTGACCTCCATAGTAGAAAAAAATACTATAGAAGTCAATGGTTGGTTCATAGGTAGCATACGCACAGTAATGTAAAGAAAGTGGGGTAGAATGGTAAAATACGGGAGAATTTCGGCAAAAACGGGAGGGTTTACGTGAGTGCAGTGAACAGGAAGTGTTTGTGGAGAAACAGTTTTGCGAGAGAACGCAAAACATCTTTGCGAGATACCGCAAAACATCTTTGCGAGGGAACGCAAAACATCTTTGCGAGGGAACGCAAAACATCTTTGCGAGATAATGCAAAACATCTTTGCGAGGGAACGCAAAACATCTTTGCGAGGGAACGCAAAACTTTGCGAGAGAACGCAAAAAACTAAGAAATATATATTTTCCTCCCACCCATTTTTTTTCTTTCACCCATTGGCTGTTTCTCAATTCCAAGAACGCAGAGAACGGACTTGTGTTCTTGTGAAGACCGGTCTTGCCAGGTGTCCTCGGAAGAACGAACTCAGGAGACCGCGAGGGCAGAGAACGCGTCCTTTGAGAAATGGGATGCTGCGTTCTTCCTGATGGTCATGTGACCTTCACGCGTTTTAAATGGTAAATTATTTAAACATTACAGCATTCATACAGCAATTTATTGTTTTTCCCCTTTTCAAAATATATACATAAAAACATTATAAATATACTCTGCACAATATAAATAAAACAGATTTTAATACGAATTTCAGCAAACAACTCTTAATGTGTTTATTCCTTTATTAAGATGTTCATGTTAATGTTTACTTTCACCGTTTCATTTAGGGAAACTCCTGAGGTAAATAAGTGATATCTCTAAACTTTAATAATAAATCTAAATAAAATGCAGCGCTTCCCACCTCCAGTCGCAATGACTTCTGGGACTTCCAGAGCGAGTTCGGTGCTCAAGTCAGCATCAGTGCGTCCTCTATATCAAGAACACATCCGGGAAGTTTCACGCGTCCTCCGTACTTGCAGTCTTGAGTATTGGAACTGAACTTAGGCAGCTGATGATGACGTTTCACGAGAACACGAGGACGCAAGACCGCTGAAGAACGCATATTGAGAAACAGCCATTATTTTTTTTTCACCCACCCATTTTTTTTCTCCCCCACTACGTCCCTTCCGGGGTTCCGTATTTTAGCGCTCAGTGTTGTGTTTAAAGAATTAGTTAACCAAAACATGAAATGAATTAAGCTGCTCGTATCATGTCACCCACTTTTCTCCCTTGTGAGTTGAGGGCGCCTCCATTGCCAAGTGCGCAATTTATTTACGGGCGCACCTCACCTGACGCGGGGACCGGATCTCTGGACTATAGGACTAACTTTAATCTCACAATTTTCATAATTTAATTGCTATGTCATATATTATGTGTGTTCTAAAGGTTGGAACGACAGGAGTGTTAGTAATTAATGACAGAAAGAATTTTCAGTTTTGAGTGAACAATCCTTTATGAAAACTGGGGGGGCACAAATTCTTTCTGAGGGGGCAATGGCCCCCTTTGCCCCCCCGTAGCGCCGGGCCTGCCCTCAACTCAATACGAAACAGTGATAATTCCTTAATGATTAAAAAACAACAAATCTCTGAAAATATTGAAGTAACTGAACAACATCTATTTACAAATACAATTAATAAAAATACAACAGAATTAATGCATTAAATCCAAAATGTAGTATGTTTAATACTTCATATAATAATGTTTTCAATCATAGCGTAATATTTTATAGTAGAAAAATAGTTTAAACTACAATTAATAAGCAGCTGAATTCAGTTGGTCGATCTTTCAAACAGCAGGTGGCACTGTAAGGTCTGGAAGTGCAGATCTAGCCGTCTGAGCGGGCCTGCTTCCAGAAAAACTACATTTCCTACAATGCTCATATGCGACGTCATGTCTGCGTCCGCTCCCTTTTGACGCACAAAACGCGTCACCGTGGTAACTGGCTGAGGCGCTGCACCGTGTAGATTTACGCTGTAGTGGCGAAGGGGCTGAGGGATTCTGTTATTATCGGCAATAGACATCCGAGTCCAACTGCCTTTTTACGACCCGGACAACGCTATCTGAGGCGGAAGGCCCCTGCTAAAGCTCGAAGATGTTGAATATGTGGAAAGTCAGGGAGTTGGTGGATAAAGCGTGAGTATTCCCAAGCTTTTGCTTACTAAGGGACTTGTGTATTGATTTAGAGGCCCGTTACTTAAAAAGGTGCGGACCCATGACGTCACATGCTCAGCTGATCGCTAGTGTCACAAGATTTAATGCCATCAGCTCTATTTCATTATAATCCAATTTAAGAATCCTTCCTTATCATGTGCTTCTTAATCTACACATTTATTGTCACTATGTTTTATTTTCAAGGCTGTATTTCAAACTCAAGCGAGTTGCATGAAACGACAGAATATTTAAGCATCACAGGAACGTGAAGCATTTTGGGTTATAACAGACGCCTTTTGCATCCGTGCAATGTTTTACAATAACGATTTGGTAAATCGCTATTTGCACATAATTATATTTCTTGTCAATATTTCTCATTACATAGCGGCAAATAATTAACTGAATCAAATAGCAATTGAACTTGACCCGGTCTCTGACAGTATTGATATTCTCCTTCTGTGCAGTCATATCTGTTTTATTTTTGTTTTGTTACCGTTTCCATTCACTATGGTGATAAAGATTGTGCGGTTTATTTAACATGTTCACAGGCCCTTTGTATTGACTAATTAGTCATTTAGTTTAGCTTAAGTCATCACGCTAAATTAAAGTATAAATGAATGTATGGCTCTACTTAATTGTCACATCTTTGGTGTTGCTGACTTGTACTGACTCCTACTATTACTGATTTCATCTGTAGGCCTGACTCTAAAATTACTACACCAAATAACTCCTTTGGACCATTGTTCAGTTGCACTAATTGCTCATCACAAAAAAGGTCCTAAATCCTTAAGTAAATTTATTTTACAACATTTATTTTACTTAAAAAAATAATCCTAATATAACAAAATAATAATTAGATAACTGCAATAATTTTATTGTAGGATTTCATTTTTTATTATTTATTTATTTGTTGTTTTTTTACCATATGTGATAAAAAAAAACATATTAATTTCAGCAACTTTTGATTAGTGCCTGTTTATTTTAAAGGACACATATGATGCAAAACCGAGATTTGGAAACTGGGCAGAATGTCTGTTATAAAGGAAAGACTCCAAAATCTTTATGTAATTCATTACCACTGGAATCACCATAGCCATAGTGTCAGTACAACTATATAGGAGGATACTTCCATCATACAAAAGTTTTTTTGGTTTGTGAACATTAAATGAGGTTTATTTTGTACAGTAGCAAAATGGATATCTACATAGCAGTGTATATTAACTTGTATCTTGTTACCTTTGATGCAAGTAGACATGCAAAAATGGTGCAAAGTTAAATGTGTGTATGCGTGTACTGCAAACTTTGTAATGTAGCTTTGTTGCATTTTTGTGTGACTCATAATTGCAAAAAGGCTTGAATACACTCCACAATAAATAAATCAAACAACAAATACATCAAAAATATTTTTGACTAATATTCAAAATCTATTTCCCAGTGATGGGTTGCAGCTGGAAGGGCATCTGCTGCGTAAATATGCTGGATAATTTGGCGCATCATTCTGCTGTGGCGATCCCAGATTAATAAAAGGACTAAGCCGAAAAGGGGCAGCATGGCAGCATTGCCTCACAGCAAGAAGGTCACTTTTTTCGAGTCTCAGCTGGGTCAGTTGGCATTTCTGTGTGGAGTTTGCATGTTCTCTCTGTGTTCACGTGGGTTTCCTCCGGGTGCTTCGGTTTCCCCCACAAGTCCAAAGATATGTGGTACTGGTGAATTGGGTAAGCTAATATGGCCGTAGTGTATGTGTGTGAAAGGAAGTGTATAGATGTTTCCCAGTGATGGGTTGCAGCTGGAAGGGCATCCGCTGCTAACGTGTGCTGGATAGGTTGGCGGTTCATTCTGCTGTGGCGACCCCAGATTGATAAAGGAACTAAGTCGAAAATAAAATGAATGAACAAATGAATGCTGGATCTCTGCTTCATTCACATCTGCATTTAAAGGCACACACTGTTAAAAATGTCCATGATTTTAACAGTAACAGTTTGTACAATCTACAGTGAAAACCTGTTAAATGATTTGTTTTCGAGAAACTAATCAGTGTCTGAACTCTCACCACACACCTTCATTTACAAGTCTCTAAATTAGGCAATTAGTTTAGTCCACTAGACAGTGAATGGCCACAAATGACCAAATTCAGACATTCATGAACAGTTGCTGTTAACAAGCACAATCACTGAAGGAAAGAACAAGAAATAAAACTACAGACACAGCCTCACACCAAACCAACTGAATTAAAACGGATAATTAAACAACTTCATTAAATAACAGCATCACCAGCTTCACTGATTACATTTTGACTTAATTTCTGTCATATCTGCAAGAATAGTTGATAATTAACAAAGGTTTTTATTTTTTATTTAAAATATTTCATTTGACCTCACCATCATGGAGATCAATGGCTGCTTTAGTTAGCCTCTTGAACCTTTACTATTTCTATACTTATCTATAGCTGACTGTTATAACTGTTTCTGCAACTCATCAGTTATAGCAAGAAAAGCAATGAAAAACTATACTGTGTGTACTTAATCGTTATAAATTCTTTTTGGTATTTTAAAAGTTAAGCCATAGAAAATAGTTTAATTTGATATTGTTTGCAATATGTTTACAACCTCTTGAAGGTTCAAGAAACAATTATCAAGGAATTAATAAGAAATTACAATTTTTTTAGTTTCATGCACAAAATCTTGAGATCTCCAACTGCCCATGGTGACACACAGACATCAAGAAACAAGATATGAACCTCAACCACGGTTTCTAAAAAAGCTGCTTAATTCATTAATGTTGCAATGCATGCTGGGTGCCAGCATAGAACAAAAATCCCAGCATGCATTGCAGCATGAATATATTATGCAGCTTAAAGTCCTATGCATTCTTACAATCTTTTACTTTTCCTTTATTTTATGTTGTTTTTGGTAGGTAATATTTCAGTAGATTGTTTTGTATTGTTCTGGGTTGATTTTTATTTGATTTTTAGTTTTGTTTGTCACCATTGTTGAGATTTAAAGAGTAATTGTTGATGTCTGTGTGTTTTTAAGTACTTCCATAAATCAAACGTTGTCATTGTGAATGGTGTATTTAGACCTGTTAAACAGTCATTGCCTGATGTAGGTCAAATGGTTTGTTTACATATGGTATTCATTTCTCACTTATGACTAACAAGATGTTCAATGTGTGTACAAGCAGGTGAGGGTGATTTTGATATCATAGTTAATATTAAAAGACTTATTATTATTTGTAGTAAAGTTCGTTGTTGTTGAGAGAAGAAGAAGACAGGGTCGGCGATTCAGGTAAGCAAGCTGTTTTATTAATCTTAAATGCCACCACACATGTAGCAGAGTGTGTGTGTGTGTGTGCTCTCCCTTCTCCTGACTGCTCCTCCCGTTCTCCTTAAGAAGGGAGTCTCTCCGGCCCAATCACTAGAAAGACAGGTGCTATTTATCATTTATTATTATTTGTTATTTATCGCCGGGCTCCTAGCATGCTCTCCCGCCTTATTGGGTGTTCGATCACGCTTACCTCTCCACATACCCCCACCGCCTGCCTCAGGTCGGAGAGCTGTTCGGCCTGCAGCCCTCCCCCCCCGCCCTCGAGAGCAAGTCGGCTACAGCCATTTGTGCACCCGACCTGTGCGTCACCTTGAACTTAAAAGACTGTAAAGCTAGATACCAACGGGTGATCCGCGTGTTGATATCCTTCATGCGGTGAAGCCACTGGAGAGGAGCGTGATCTGAACAGAGGGTGAAACCCCTACCCAGGAGGTAATAGCGGAGAGTGAGAACGGCCCACCTGATCGCCAGGCACTCCTTCTCTATGGTGCTGTACTTAGCCTCACTCTTGCTGAGCTTGCGGCTAATGTACAGCACCGGCTGTTCCACTCCCGCCACCTCCTGCGAGAGAACCGCCCCCAGTCCCCGATCGGATGCATCCGTCTGTAAAACAAAGGGGAGAACAAAGTCAGGAGTGTGCATTAGCGCCCCCCCGCAAAGTATAGACTTTACCTTTGAGAAGGCCTGTTGGCACTGCTTCGACCATTGGACGGTATCCACGTCCCTGCTTTTTACTGAGATCAGCCAATGAGCTGACAAGGGCCGAATAATTAGGGACAAAACGCCTATAATATCCTGCCAGTCCCAAAAACTATCTCACTTCCTTTTTGGTCTTAGGTCTAGGACAGGTTGCAATAGCTGCAGTCTTATCAATTTGGGCCTGCACCTGCCCTTGACCTAAGTGGAAGCCCAGATACCTTACCTCCACTCGCCCAATTACACACTTCCGTGGGTTGGCCGATAATCCACACAGAACCGAACCGAGCCGTCTGTCCTAGGCACTAAGACAATCGGGCTGGCCAAGTCGCTGTGGGATTCTTCTACTACTCCCATTTTCAACATATTACTTAATTCTTCCTGAATTACTTTTTTCTTGTGTTCAGGTAGGTGGTACGGCCGGGTCCTAACGACCACGCCCGTTTCGGTCTCGATATGGTGCTGGATCAGGTTAGTACGATTGGGCAGGGGCAAAAACACGTCAAAGTACTCACGCTGGAAGTGCCGGATGTCGAGGAGCTGGCTCGCTGAGAGATTATCGCCCCCTATGACCAGAGCGCTCGGCCGTTCCCGGCCGGAGCTCTCCGGCCCCAGGTCATCCTCGTTAGTAACAAGCGTAGCCAGCAACACATCCTCCGGCTCCCTCCACTGCTTTAGCAGATTAACGTGATAAATCTGACACAAGTCAGCCCTGTCCGAACGAACCACCTCGTAATCGAGATCACTGACTCGTCGTGTAACCACAAACGGCCCTTGCCACTTGGCGAGTAATTTAGAGTTGGAAGTGGGTAGCAGTACCAGGACTTTATCTCCCTGTGAAAATTTATGGAGTTTAGTGCCCTTATTATATCGCCGGCGTAGGTCATCCTGGGCCTTAACCAAATTCTCTGTAGAGAGCCTCCCTAGTGTGTGGAGTTTTGCTCTAAGGTCCAGAATATATTGAATTTAATTTTTACTAGTAGTAGGCTCGTCCTCCCAAGCCTCTCTAACGACATCCAAAACCCCTCTGGGCTGTCTGCCGTAGAGAAGCTCGAAGGGGGAAAACCCCATGGAGGCTTGGGGAACCTCCCGCACAGCGAATAATAAGGGCTCCAACCACTTATTCCAATTTTTTGCGTCCTCGTGAATGAATTTACGGATCATTGATTTAAGCGTGCGATTAAATCTTTCCACCAGCCCGTCTGTTTGTGGGTGATAGACGCTGGTGCGAATAGATTTAACGCCCAATAATCCGTAAAGCTTGCGCATCGTGCGTGACATGAACGCGGTGCCTTGATCAGTGAGAATCTCCTTGGGGATTCCCACCTGGGAGATTATATGAAACAGAGCATCCGCAACACTCTTTGCTGAGATGTTATGGATTGCTACTGCTTCTGGGTATCGGTTTGCATAATCCACCAGAACTAATGCAAACCGGTGCCCGCGTGCGGATCGCTCTAATGGCCCAATGAGATCCATACCAATTCTCTCGAAGGGGATCTCCATAATTGGTAATGGGCGCAAAGGCCATTTAGTGTGGATTTAGTGTGGCCGCCTGACCTTAATGTCCAGCCATAGGATTAGAATGAGTCGCCTAAAAAAAAGCATTTCCCGGCGGCTCTTTGGTACTAATAGCTGGGTTGTATCTTCCTTTGTCTGAGTGTCTTGGGTCACTCGATACATCCTATCATTAATAACCGCAAAATACGGATAGAAGAGGAGTCGATCAGGCTGGAGAATTTTCCCATCAATAACCTGCACTCTTTCGAGTGCATGTTTTAGCGTATCATCACGCGACTCCTCCAGGGGAAAGTCTTTACACCGGGAAATTCCCAGCCCTTCCCCTGAGTCAGCGCGTGACGTCACCGCTTGGGATTCAGCCAGCTGAGCGACACGCCCCCTATCCGGCGATTTCTTCTTCCAAGAAACACCCGCACATAAGATTCCCAATAATCTATTAAATCCAGGCCAATTAGTTCCCAGAATTAGTGGGTGTTTGAGGTGCGGGTTAACTGCTACCTCTACACTATGCTCTTTCCCCCGAAATTGAATATATTGCCGTTAGCGGGTAGTGAATTACATCCCCGTGCACTCACCTTACCCTTACCGTATGGCTCGTATCGAATGCTGGGTCTTGTAGCAGGCTTTGGTGGATGGAGGTTTGGTTACACCCCGAATCCACCAAAGCTTGATATGTACCCCCTTTTATACTCCCAGGTATCCGGTATAGCCCGTCGCGACCGTGGGCGGCGATTGGCGTGGCGGGAACGCGAATTAATGCAGTCACCTCCTTCATGGAGCAAACTTTTGGTGCGCTATCACCGTGCCCGCGGCGCCAATACATCGGCCCAGACCTTCTCACTATACCTCCGGGGCCAGCAGGATCAATCGATTGAACCAGAGAGAGACCTGGCGTTGTCTGGGGAACCGCCAGGGTTCGTGGTTCCACCCCTCCGTCCAGATAAGGCCCCGCCCTCCTTGGGACGTTCAGCGGATCCGCCTCTGTGCACCGCCTTCTGGGTGCTGGTGTGGGCGGTCTCCGCAGTCTGGGCCTGGGAACAGGAGGAGAGAGAGAGAGAGGGGGAGAAGAGAGAGAGGTTATTTCGCAGACTCTGGACCTCGCCACCAGATGATCCTTCGCCAGCTGGATGGCCGTCTCTAGATCGTCTGGCCGGTGGCACTGGACCCACTCCGATGTTCGAGAGGGGAGGCGGGCGATGAACTGCTCCAGCACCACGGCATCCATCAGCTGGGCTGTGGTTCAGCCATTCTGCACCAGCCATCTGAGGCAGGCGTCACGGAGCTGCTGGGCGAACTCAAAGGGCGAACACGCTGATGTTGCTCCTCTGGGTTGCGGCCGGCCCGGAGATTCTGGGCCGGTAACTGCTGTGCGGCGATCTGTGCTTCACCCAACAGCAGTGGGATGATTCGTACCGGCCACTCAGCCCGCGGCCAGCCACACGCCTCAGCCATCTTCTCGAAAAGATCGAGGAACACTTCCTGGTCATCCTCCAGCATCATTTTCTGTAGCGTGATGGGAGGGTGGGCAGCAGATGTTGGAGCGGGCCGAATCTCCTGGGACAGCAGACTCCGGATTACCTCGCGGTCCTCCCGCTGGGCCTCCATGAGGACTTGGAAAGTATAATCAAGATCTTTCTTCAGCTCCTCCAGCGCATGATGTTGTTCCTGTTGGAGAACCGCGAGCGCCTGGATGACTTCCGCACATGGACTAGTAGACGGAGTAAACATTCTGGAAGCGAAGTTTATTCTTCTTCACGGGTTTCGGCACCACTGTAGTAAAGTTCGTTGTTGTTGAGGGAAGAAGAAGACAGGATCAGCGATTCAGGTAAGCAAGCTGTTTTATTAATCTTAAATGCCACCACACATGTAGCAGAGTGTGTGTGTGTGCTCTCTCTTCTCCTGACTGCTCCTCCCGTTCTCCTAGTCCCGTAGTCTCTCCTGCCCAACCACTAGAAAGACAGGTGTTATTTATCATTTCTGATTGACCTGCTGATTAGCCGCCGGGCTCCTAGCATGCTCTCCCCCCTTATTGGGTGTTTGATAACGCTTACCTCTCCACATTATTATTTTCTTTTAGAACATCATGCTATACTCATAGTATGATTAACACAATTATAGCAGCAAAAAAAAAAAAAAAAAAAACTGTGTCAGAACAAATAGTTAAAGAACCCAAGTAAAGCAGACTCTGTCCTCCATAATAAGGGCTGGATTAACCAATGGGCCTTATGGGCACCGGCCCAGGGGCCCGTGCTCACTTGGGGCCCCTGCGAGGGGGAAAAAAAAGACCATTTCGGAGTGTCTTTTTAGGCTAGTTGCAAATAGCGCACCTAGTTGGAATAAGCTATTCACGGTTTACGCCCGTCGATGCCTGATTGTCAAAGACAACATGAGTAAAGAGCGTTGCAGCAGTACAACCTGAGTGGCGTACCTCGTAAAGCGCACAGCAACATCTTTTGACGTGATTGATCAAGCCGGTTCGAATCCACCATCAGCTGAAGTCATGCTTTTTTCTCTCCTTTACATATCAGATTGTAAATATATTTATTTTTAAAAGGAAGGAAATATTTTGAATAAATAATGCAAATGTGATATAAAGTCACAAGTGCCTCGGGTATTTAATTAAGTTTAGCCTTATAAAAAGGCACCTCCCTCTCTGTAAAAACTATTTTGCTCAGGCAACTGTATTTCTTCTGAGCAAAAAAAATTGCTATTACATATTAATATTATTATATTTAAATTGTCTTTCTTTCTTTAAGTAAACAGAATGCTTTCATTAGTTAAGCGAGGAAACGTCAGTTTTGAAATAACCGGCACTTAACTGAGCGGACTGTAGTGTAACATTGGTATTTGTCATTGATCAAAAATTAGTGGACAAGTGGATTTAGTAAACGCGAGAGAAAGAGGAGAGGAGGCATCATTATTGAGGCATTTTCCATACACACCTTCTTCAAATAGACCCATGATCAGGAAAATAAAGACATAGAATAGACTCAGACTCAGCTTTATTATCCTGTTAGGGAAACTAAAATTGCAACAAGGTACCATAACACAGGCGAAGTTCCATGTACACATTAATAAAATATTAACACACAATATCCATACATCAATATATAGAAACATCCCCCTCCCCCCTGGACTCATTGGATGAATAAGACGTTATGGTAATGTTAGATGAGTAAGCTAGCATTAACCAGGCAGAGGAGGCTAAAGGCAGCGCAGCGCGGACTGGATTCATCGTGTGAGAGACAGTCAGAAAAAGAGTTTTATTCTCAGTTGAATTCATCTTTGGTTTTGGCTGTAATTTGTGTTTTTCTTTCTTTTAGTGATTCTGCTTGTTAACAGTTGTTCATCAATAATTCTCAATCTTCGTTTAATTAGACACTTAATTATCTCATTAATTCTGAGTGTTCAACCCTCTGTAATGAGGACAATAGTGAGAATTTTGCTGTCGGATCTAAGGGGTTAAATGTGTTTAATAAAAAATACAGACTGTGGAATGTATTTTTAACAGAAATATGATGTAAACTGTGTTTACGAATAAAAAATTTGTTAAAAACACTAGATTACTGCTAACTAGAGCCGTGCAATTAATCTAACAAAGATTGCAATCTCAATTCGACCCCCTCGATGATCTTAATCCAGCATTTCTACGATTCTGCCAATCATATTTTCAAGTTCAGGACAGAAGAAAATGCAGCCGCACAAGTCTTCACATTGTTTTACATACTTTGTTCAGCAACATGGACACCAATGGTATAATTCACCCAAAAATGCCTTTTCTGTCTTAATGTAATGATGTATTTACAGCTGCACAGCTGCGATATCACATGTGACATGAACTGCTGACCGTGGCCTGTTACCACTGAGAGGGCGGGTGCGTGCATGTGAATGATGTCTACTAGGGCTGGACAAAAGCTACAAAATGAGTGCCCCGAATACAGATATTGAGGAACAAGCAGACAAATTAGTTGATGAGAGAGGAAAGACTAATGCAGTGGTGTGAAATTGGTTTGGCTTTTTAAGTTCCGATAATTGTATGGTTTCGTTGCTCTGCAAAATGTATGGGAGAGGGGGGCCGACTAACGTTAACAGCGGGAACACATCAAATCTGTTCCACCCCGTATAACACACTGAGAGTCAGAAGATGAGGCATCATAAAAGTTATATAGTTATATAATGTTTAAAGGTGCAGTAGGTGTTCTGCCAAAATGCTAACCGCTTAGCATATTATCTTAGGACGGCGGGGAGGGATTGTGATTCAAAGCCACACCCCCTGAAATCGCGAGCGCGACAACCCACTAGTTCATGTCATTCGCCAGTTAGTTAGTGCCAGCGCAGTGCAGGAATTACAATAATTACTTTGCCACACTTACATGCTATTTCAGAGCGAATATTCAGAGTAGCATGGTAAACAGTATAGGAAGGCTGTCATTGTTCAAAAATGACCCAATGTGAATATAAAAGCAACTTCAGCTCAATAAAGCAGTTAGGTGGTATAGCGCTATTTACTGATGTTTTGTTGTTAAACTAAATATAAATCTACATTATAGATGCTGTCAAAGGAACTTATGAAACTGAGAATAATCACATCAATCTTTCACCAGGAGATTTCAGTGGCTGAATAACGTCTGCGCATACAAGTCATTCATAACAACACAATCTAACAATAGCTTAGCCTAAGTTTTAAAACAACATTACCTGTCTAACAGTAATACTTCAGCCATGGTGTCGTCCTTCCTCCAGCGTGCTAAAGTAACTCCAGTATTGATTCAGGTTTTTAAAAGTTTCAATTCAGCATTCGATTTCTCCCGGTCCGTCTTTTTTTTTTTTTTGCTGTAAAGAATGTACAGAAAAAATAAATAAATGCCAGGGGAGAGTACAGTCAGGTGACGTGACCGCGCGGCTGCTTTAAAGGCGAATTATACTCGCGCCTGGCTTTACAGTAATTGGCCCGAGCTCGTCTGTCCTTCGGCGCCTCCGGCTCCGACTCGGCATCAGCGAGCGGCCCGCAGCTCGCTCGCGCGCATCCGTTTGTGATGCAGATGGGCACGCGCTAATGGCGGATCTGCGTGAACCGATGCGCAAAAGTCCGAATCTACATATGCTGACTGACAGTCTGACCTGCTTATCAGAATTATGGTGATGTCGGTCTGACTCTATTTAATTGGATGAACACTTTTTAGTTTTATGCTTTACCCAGAATATAAAAATACATATAAACACATTTAGATCATTTACTGTAATCATTACTATTGGACTGTGAAGAGACTTTCAACAAGCACAACAAAAAATGCTTCTGAAGACAATCACCTACTGCACCTTTAAGTATATATTATGCAAGAGAGAATCTGATAATGACAAATGTTTGATTTTAACAGTAGAAAAAATGGTCTAATAATGTTGTCAATGACAGATTGCAAGCATATGTCTCAAATATAATAATTCAACATCAGAATTATAAATAGTTGTATTCTAATGCATAACTTTACTGTGCATTAGTGACCAAGACCAATTAATGTCTGTTAAAGTCCACTATTCGAAGTCTATAAAAAATTGAGCATTTTAACTAATAATAGACTTACATATAATATTAATACATATATATGTATATATGTTTGACAATTAACAATAATAATAGCCCAATCATATAAATCTTTATTTTACATCTACAGAATCGTGAGAAAATCGTGAACTTTATTTTAAGCAAAATAATCGTGATTCTCATTTTAGCCAGAATCGTGCAGCTCTACTGCCACAGCAAGAAGGTTGCTGGTTCGAGCCTCGGTTGGGTCAGTTGGCGTTTCTGTGAAGAGTTTGCATGTTTTCCCTTGTGTCCGCGTGGGATTCTTTCGGATGTTCCGTTTTTCTTTACAAGTCCAAAGACATGGTACAGGTGAACTGGGTAGGTTAAATTGTTTGTAGTGTATGTGTGTGAATGAGAGTGTATGGATGTTTCCCGGTGATGGGTTGCAGCCGGTAGAGCATCTGCTGTGTGGAACGTGCTGCATAAGTTGGCGGTTCATTGTGCTGTGGCGACCTCTAATTAATAAAGGGATGAATATGTATCGAAGTTAGATATTTCAGTATTGTGACAACAATACTGCAACCAAACGTTTGGAAAATCATTTTTGTGTGGTCAGAAAGCTAAAACTATGGTTTTGAAAATACCCGTGTTCATGCAGCCATGGCCTACAGTAAGTGACTTATTGGACAACACAAATTAACAAGCCTGCAAATAAAAAGTACACAAATCCTGACTATAGTGCAAAAAACAACATAAAAATAAAATAGTACATGGGCTTTTTTCAGGATGGGTGAGAGGTATGAACATGTCTTTATGTTTTTTTTTTTCAGTTTATTATTACTTGTTCTCCTATCAGAATGGTTTTGACTTTTTTATTATCATTACCTAAATGAGAAGTTTTCTGTTTAAATTTTTTTTGGATTTACATTTTTTTTTTATTTATAAAAATGTACTTTATTTAAAATCTAAATATATTCACTGAGTAAAACTTTGTTAATAGTTTACTATTAGCAAAACATACCGAGGCACCTCGTCCATTCTTATTTAGCACAACCAATGTAGTAGAGAGAACTGTTTCATTAATGAGAATTTAAGCATTTTTCAAATACTGTCAAGTATAAATTTTTCGTTAAATGAAATAATTTGTGCTTCTCAGTAATTTGTTAAATTCATTCCATCAGCTCCATCCCACCTCACTACTAAACACTCCAGTGCACACAACTGCACACTCACTGTCATTTTTTAAAGCCAGTTGAAAAACAAAAAGAAAAAAATCCTGTTTTCCTTTTATTTCTTGTTTGGTGAAGTTTTGTGAACAAACAGCTCTACTGACTAAAAATAATTGCACTTAAAGGTGCTGTTAGTTTTTGATCCTTCTAAATCATAAAATTCAATAATATGTTTGGAGATATTTAGGAAACATGCTAAGTGAACATATCTGAAAAATAATGCTTAAGTCAGTAATTCGTCTTTGAAAATGTGTGTTAAGTGTCTGAATGTCTGTCTTTGTTTTGGCCTCTATAGCCCTCCCTCTGCCAGTTTTTATTTTAGCCCTCAGGGTTCCAAGGGAAAAAAAAAAAAAAAACGGCATTAAAATACATTTTATTTAAGTAAATTTATTACACTTCTATAATGTACTTAAAGTGTTCTATTTCCATTGACTGATTTTGTACATAATGTACAAAAGTTAATCTTTAGTACTACTTACAAAAAAAAAGACAACTAAGTGTATTCAACTTTGCTATTCTGACACACCATGAAATAGAACTAAAATATGTATTATTACAGTATTTAAAACTTACATTTTTACACACCACTTGGTAATACACATAGTACAATAAAAACCATATTTGTATGCACCTTTAAATATACTAACTATAAATAAAATATACTTATAAATGATTTAAAATATAACAATAATTTATTTCCAAATGATAAAAATGCACGAAAATACATTTAAAGTATGTAATTGATGATGCAATATAAAAACTGAAAAAAAAAAATAGCTGTAAATGGATGATAGTGTAAGTGCGGTGTTGCTATCAGTGTGTGAAGAGTGAGAGAAGAGGGTTGCATTGACAATCCAACAAAATGGGCAGCACATTGAACACAATTTATACATGGTCAGAAACTTGTAAATAACTCATGAAAGAATAAAGTTACATTACAACCAAGCCCAGCATTGTTTTTTTGTGAAATTCTCAATAAGTTTGATGTGTCAAATGAGCCTCTTCCTATTGAACAAAACAAAATTTGGATCCAAGCCGACTTCAAAATGGCCACCATGGTCACCACCCATCTTAAAAAGTTTGCCCCCTCAAATATACTAATGTGCCAGAAACAGGAAATTAATATCACCAACCATTCACATTTTATTAAGGTGTATCCATATACCCATATCCATAGCCCACCCTGTACAATAACTTGCCTAATTAACCTAATTAACCACTTATTATAATTATAGTTAAGCCTTTAAATGTCGCTTTAAGCTGTATAGAAGTGTCTTGAAAAATATCTAGTAAAATATTATTTACTGTCATCATGGCAAAGATAAAGGCGACACAGTGGAACAGTTCGTAGTGTTGTTGCGTTACTGTGTGGAGTTTGCATGTTCTCCCTGCGTTTGCATGGGTTTCCTCCGGGTGCTGAGGTTTCCCCCACAGTATAAAGACATACGGTACAGGTGAATTGGGTAGGCTAAATTTTTCATAGTGTATGAGTGTGTATGAGTGTGTGTGTGTGTGTGGATGTTTCCCAGAGATGGGTTGCGGCTGGAAGGGCATCTGATGTGTAAAAACGTGCTGGATAAGTTGGTGGTTTGTTCCGCTGTGGCAACCCCGGATTAATAAAGGGACTAAGCCGACAAGAAAAATGAATGAATGAATGGCAAAGATAAAATAAATCAGTTATTAAAAATAAGTTATTAAAACTATTATGTTTAGAAATGTGTTGAAAAAGTCTTCTCCCCGTTAAACATAAATTGTGGAAAAAATAAACAGGGGGCTAATAATTCAGGGGGCTAATAATTCTGACTTCAACTGTATCTAGATAGAGAAAGCTTGGCATGCTGGGTTCCCACTTGTTCTGTAAACGTTTGATAAAGATACTGTTATCTAAGCGGGTACCCAGCACGCATCAATGAGATTTGTTTTGTTTACCAGCTGAAGATGGGGTGTTGTATGGGCCCTGGCAGTTTGGCATAAGCCGGAGGCTTCATCCAGTTGGGTTTTGGAGCATGCCGCTTTTTGGTTGATAACTAGGGGCTTGCAGCAATGGAGTGTGAAGGTTTAGTTTTAGCAAACACCAGTTCTTCCAAACACCAGTTCATCCATCTTTTTTTTTTTTTTTAATTAAAGAGAGGCGAGCAAGGTGACAATGAGAGCATGTCTGGTGACAGAGGCTGTGGCTCTAGGGTTTCTGGCTTCTGAAATATGTTGTCCTGGCTATATTCCGAAGATTAATGTTGAGTGCTGAGACTTGATGCTGTTCTTATGCATCACAGTTTCTGTGTTGACCTTGGTATGCAGAGATAAGGCGGCATTGTGTCTGTGAGCAGTGGTTGTTGTGGTTGTGTGGCATTATCACTGTCCTTGTGAGATGCTTCAGCCCCAAGTCCACAGAGGGGCTGATTTGAAGTCCTGTGGTCATTCGGACATTTACTTATGTCTGCCATTTGGCTGAGTTCAGTGGCACATACAGTTGATGGATGATGGAGGGAGAAGTAAATATTGTCCTTTAGCACATTTGCACTAAGTCTGTTTGAATGAAGACTGTCTGATGTAAACAGTTGTCTTTGATTCCAGAAGAGATTGAAGTTGTCAATGAAATTCAGTCCTTTTCTGTTACATGTTTTCTGCAGCCATGTATTTAGGCCAATAAGCAGGAATTGTTCTACTGATGCACGGTTGGATTGTCAGTCTTTTGACAGCTTCAAAAAGCTCACAAAAATCTCTCTTAGGCAGTTCTGACTGCACCTTCCGAATATTATTCTTTCCCACATGGATGATAATCTGTTTTGCAGTTCAGTGCTTTTTCAAAAGTTCTTTGTTTACATCAGAAACTGTTGCATGAGGGAAGCAGTATGTCATTGTAGTTCTGCTCCTAAAATTCCTAAATATTTAATCTCCTACAATCAGTGTTCTCATCTCGAGTGTGATTGGTGCAGAATGCTGCTGTCTAGTTGGCCTTGAGCCTCTGTTCCATGCAGAATTACCTGCTGAGTCATGCAATTTCTGTCTGACTGCATTTGGAGATTCTTCACCCATACTACTCAAAACGTCATGTCTTTTCTGAAGCTGTATTTAAGTCTGAGCTGTATTTGGTGTAGAGGATGCTAATGCAGCAGCATATGATCTTTGTGATCTGACCTGCAAGTACCTTTTGGTCTTGCACCTTGTTTATGCCATTGGTTATCATGCTTATTTTCAACCGTTTCATACTGTTTTTCTGTGCTCAAAAAAGTAGCTGGAGTAGATTTATGGTGTGAGGGTTCACTATGAAGCGATCCTGTGCAATCTGGCAGGTCTGGTTGTTTCAAAAACTACAATCTTTTTGTAGAAGTCTGTGGCAGTTGGGAGATTCTGAATCAATTCGAACCAGAGGCATTTTCACCGCCGTCTGTGTTTTCCTGTCTTACAGGAAGACCTAAGTTGTATTAGGATCTACCTTCGAGCTAAGCAGTGAACTAATGGTACGTTCACATTGCAGCCAAATCTGTTTTTTTTTTTTTTTTTGCCCACATGTGACTCATAAATAGTGGTAGCACCCAACTAACTACCGAACAAGAAATTGCCAACAACCTTGCAAAAACTTGTGAAAGAAACTCATCCATAGAACATTTTCTCCCTCAATTCCAAATTATACAAATGCAACAAGAACAAAACCAGATTGACTTTTCCTCTGATAATGCTGAAATATACAACCAATCCTACAAAGAACTACAAAAAGCTTTGAAAAATTCAAAAGACACTGCAGTTGGTCATGATAAAATCCATTATCAGTTAAAATCCATTATCAGACTTTGTATAAGTTACAAAGAGAGGTGTTGAGCCCCAGCTGGAGCAGTTTTTGAGTGAGCTGTTAGGGGATGATAGTGTTGAATCCTGAACTGAAGTCTATGAACAGCATTTGTCTTTTTGTCCAGATGTGTGAGTGCAGGGAGGGGGGAGGACAGACTTAGGCCGTACTCACACTAGGTACAGTTGCCTCGAACCCGGGCCAAAGCACGCTTGTCCCCCCTCCCGTCTCCCCCGACGGCCCGCGCTCACACCATATCAGGCCTCGGCACGCTTACGTCATCGCTGCTGCGCTGTTCAGAAGCGCTCTCCATGGCAAGCCTTTTTAGCATTTAAATCTTTGTTCTGACTCCATAAATATATTTAGAGATATCTCTAATTATATTTTGACTAGTCATAATTATAATTCGACTAGTCAGAATAACAATTAGAGATATCTGCAATTGCAATTGTACTAGTACGAAATCAGATTGGAGATATCTGCAAATATATCTGCAGATATCTCTAAATGAGTTTTGACTAGTCACAATTGTAATTAGAGATATCTCTAACTGAGTTTTTACTAGTCATAATACATTTGGAGATGTCTTTAATTCGTCATATTTAGAGATATTTACAAATATATTTGAAAATATCTCTAATTAATTTACTAATAGTCGAATTACAGTTGTAGATATCTTGAATTGGATTTTTGACGAGTCAAAACTCAGAGATATCTGCAAATATTTTTCAATGGAAGTCAATGGAGGAATATGACTAGTCATAATATATTTGCAGATATCTCCAATCTGATTTCGTACTAGTACAATTGTAATTGCAGATATCTCTAATTTTCATTCTGACTAGTCGAATTATAATTATGACTAGTCAAAATATAATTATATCTCTAAATATATTTATGGATAGTCAGAACAAGGTTTAAATGCTAAAACGGCTTGCCATTTTCCCATCACCCAGTAGCACAGTGGAGATTTCTCTAGTTATATCCTTTCAGGCGTTTGTCATGCATTGAAATGCAGTCAAATATTTCGCCAAACAGTCCTTAGGGATACGGTGACACGCAGTCAGATATTTCACCGAACAGATCCGCCACTTTTGGCGCGCATAAACAATCATAAAGCTCTCGTGCTGCAGGAATGAGGAGGTCTGCTGAAGGCGCGCAGCTGTCATGCTGTGAGGAGTTTGCGTCTTTAATAAACTACGGCAGTTTGCGATCACTGAACAGTAAGAATGATTAATAAATCCATATGAAACAGCCCCTTAAAAGTCACGTCTCGCTTTCGGTTTCGGGCTTTGGCGCGTTTTGCACTCACACACAGGCGTACCTCACCAAAGCCCAAGTGATCCGCGCTCAGGCACACCTCTTCCAACCGGGCCAGGGCCGGCCAAGTGAATTGTGCTTGAGCCCGATTCAGCGCACTCACACTTCTCAAACGATCCGGGAAACGGGCCTGGGCACGGTACGGATGGCATAGTGTGAGTAGATCCTTAATGTGCTGCGTGACAAGCCGTTTAAAGCACTTCATGATGATGGGAGTCAGTGCTATCGGACAGTAGTCATTAAAGCAGGAAGGAGATGACTTTTTTGGGTCCAGAATAATGGTGGTGGCTTCAAAACAGGTAGGGACGACAGCCTGGATTAGAGAGATGTTAAAAATGTTTGTGAAGACATTAATGAGTTCTAATGCACAGAATCTCAGTACACGACCTGGGATGTTGTCAGGGCCCAGAGCTTTGCTTGTGTTGATCCTTCTAAGGGACCTCCTCAAACTGTCCGTAAACGGAGACATCACCTGTTTTTGCAATGTTCCTAACCTTTAAGAGGCTGAAGACCTCTCCTGTCAGCCAGAGCTTCTGATTGGGACGGGCTGTAATAGTTTTGATGACTGTTACATCCTCAGTGCATGTGTTTATTGTAGCGTACAGTCCAAAGATAAAATTACTTATTGATTTTAGTATTTGATAGTTACTATTTGATTTGAGTATTTTGCATGGGTTTTACAACTCCTGGCTCCAAGAAGTCTGGATTTTCGTGACAGCTTAAGTTGTCCAGGGGGGACTGGAGAGATAAGCAGGGAACTTCAAAGTCATTCCTGCCCAAATACACACACACACACACACACACCCACGAGGCTGTTCCGACAGAAAGAAAATGAACTCATCAAATCCTGAACCAGCACAAAACTAAGGTGTTATGTTTTGTAAACTTTGTATCTCATTTCTGACTTTTCTTACCTGTGTAACCTCTCTTATAACCTGTATGCCTGTTTCTTTTAGGCCTGTTTAAAGCATAAATAATATGAGGATGTGAACAATCATGTTGATGTACTTTTAAACCCCCCATGTTTGGTACTGATGGGTTTCTGCTGACATTTTACAACACATGATGCATAGAGCAAGACCATAACTCGCATTGCTTTATTCTTTAATCCCCTGTATTAAATGCCTGTCTGCATGCTTTGGGCGGACATGCAAATTTGCATACGAGCAGCCTCGAGACAAAGGAAGGATTCACGCTCAATTTCCCCTGAAATCATTGGTCAGAATGCTGAACGGGTTGTCACGTGACCCGCAGGTATAACCAGACTTCTTCCCAAACATCCCGCAGAGAACGTCCTAACAAAGAACCCATCAAAACGGCCCTTTCAGGGCCACGCGGCTTTTCTACGCCGCATGGACTTTTCCCGCCGCGGCTTTTCTACGCCGCATGGACTTTTCCCGCCACGCTTTCTTTATTTTCCGGCAAAGTAAACTCAATTTAAAGTTTGCGATCGCGTTCCTCAGAACATTATTACAAACGCAACGCATCAAGAAGGACATCAAAGGAGTTTCATCAGGACGGAAGCATAAAGAGAGAGACCCCAGACATTAAGTCCAGGTATTTTTTTAGTTATGCCATTAAGCTGTGCCCCTTTTATCAAAAAAGGTGTTTTTTATAATCTTGGTGATCCTTAATGGTGCGTGTAGAACTGAAAGTTTTGTCACTCTTTTATCTGAAATCTCTATTTCCTAGCTTTACTATTTCTCTTTGTTGTTACATGTTCTATAGACCCGATATCTCCACGTGCTTTATCTTTGTTTTGTGTTTAATGTATGTTTGTGCGTTTGTTCGTTATCCGTCTGACTAGTCAATAAATCCTATTATAATCAAATGAATTGTATTGTTTGCCTCATGAGAAAATGTCACTAAAAATACAGATTCCCCTGCCTAGCTATTATAGGTTGTTTAAAACTTTTGAATGATTAATCTACTTCGCAAGAAGTAGCAATTAAATTCCCTTTTTCTAAATGAATAGATCATTACCGTGTCTGCTCGGAAGAGCGGCGGCTCTGCTTGCGTTTGTTTGGTCAAACTAACAATAAATTGATCCAGAATATTAATGATTAATAATAATTGGTTATTGTTGATAATTAATATTCATAATCTGAGAGTCCGCTCAGTCGAGCGGGCAAGATTATATACAATCATGTGTTTGTTTGATCAAGTTGACTGAAGCTTAAGCCGGAATATTAATAATTAAGAATAAACTGTTATTGTTGATTATTAATATTCATAAAATGAGCTAATTTCCGTTACATATTGGTGGAGCGAATGCGGGCAGTTTTTCAAACATTTTCTGTGAAACAAACTTTCCAATTCATTGTGATTTATGGAGTGCGCTATAGAAGAAAAAAAGGGCCGCGAGAAGCATTTCCTTTTCTTCAAAGCTGGAAGGATGAAAGCCTCCCCAGCCATTCTGTTCACTTACACAGCAGAGAGCTGCCCCGTGTTGAGTGTAACAATTTAAACTACAGTTCGTAATATTTTAAATCGATTTTAGCAGAGACGCACGTTCCGCAAATCATTTAAATATATTAGTGTGCCTGTCGGAGGAAAAGACCCCTCTCTCAGTGCTTGTAAGACAGTTTGGAAACCCCAAACCTGTCCATTTAAAAGGCCTTCTTATAGCTAGAAAACCTCTAGACTATTTCTCCCGTGGTTTCAAACTGTTAGATTAGCTGCCTAACGTTTAACCTCTTTGCTTCGCCGCCGTGCGAAATTAATTTCAGAACTGCTGGACGGTTCTAAATTAATGTATTTGGGAGCTGCACGCTTGCCTATTAACCGCTTTCTGACGAAAGGAATTCTCAGAATCATAAGCGTGTTTTTAAGTGGTAGCAAAATCTGATATGGATGTGAATTCCCATATTTCAGTTATGTTCGTCCGGACCAAATCTGTGTACAAACGTGCACCGCCTCGAGAGACGTTTCGCATTTTATGTTTGTTTGTCTAATTGTAATGGTCGAATATTATTATCAGTTTTACGGCAACATGATATAATGACCGTTTATGCGCATCTTAGTGGTTCACGCTTTGCCTTTGTGAAGTCAGCCGCATACCAAGTTATGAATGAAAGCTCCTTTCATTCATAAAAAACGGCTCTTCGAGCGCTCATTGACTCCTCGTCCACGTAACTCGTGCGCGCGCACGCACGCATGCGTGAATGACGTAGCCAACACATAAAGCATCAGTCCCGCCTTTCCGAGGCAGAGTTGGTGACGCGGTTCACGTCACAGGGCAAACAACTCGCTAGCTTCTAACGACTAGCCTTAAGTAAACTAACCCTTCGCGTCTTAATATTACCAAACTGTTAGCACAAGGCTAATCAGATGTGAAGCGTAACTAGTAACAACTTGCTAGCGGCTAACGCCAGCCAAAGCTTAAGCAAACTAACCCTTCACATTTGTAACATTAACAAACTTTAGCACAAGGCTAACCGAATGTGAAGTGCGACTCGGAAACATTTCCCTCTGTCTCCTTCTGCTCTTCTCACATCAGTTCCGCCCACAATTGTGTCTCAAGTGATCTGAAATGGTCAAACAGTTTGGAGTTAATTTGTTTTAATTTCGATTAAGCATTTTATTTTCCCTTTTATCATTTTATCCAAACAATAGTTTAGTTACCTAAGTATAGATTATTGGTCTGTTTTTATTTCTTTTGGTATTATGAATTATTTTGTTACTTTTGTAAGGCTTGAAGCTTACGCTGCTATTCTGTACCAATAATCGGAAACAGAAAGCAGTTGAAGGATAGCGTGTTTAAATCCATTATTTATCTGACTCCATTGTAATTAATCTGACTCCATTAAAGCTGTTATCATCATTGATAAAGAGAAAGAATCTCTACATCTTAAAGCAGGCAAAGTTGTTTATTAAGTTACATGATCAAATATACAGACATTAGAATGACACAAACTAACATACTGTATAAAGAAATTAGCTGCAACATATGCACTGCTGAGCAACAAAGACAGTGAAACTGCCTTTGTTAGCATATGAGGCTACGCAGTGGTGTGCGGGAGATGCAGAGTAAAAGCCATTCTCCCAGATCAACAGTTACCTTTCCTTCTTATACCCTGAGCAAAGCATTGTCAAACATGAGTGAAAACCAACCCCCAAAACCAGCTGAACATGAGAACAAAGTTGAAGAGATGAAGTGGGGGAGAAGTACATTAACATACTCTCCTCAGGCCATGACCCAACAATAGTAAATATATTGTAGATTGAAACACAATTAATCGATGTCTCTGTTGATTTCATCACTACAACACTGAAGTCATAAACTGTCAAATGACACCAAACATGACAAAGTTATCTGAAAGTAGAACACAAGCAGATTAATTGTGTATGGTGAAGAGCACATGGTTACTGTAAGCAAATGGCAGAGATGTGTATCGGAGCTGTGAGGAACTCTGCCTCACCAGGAGGACCCATACCATGCTTGGAATGTCTCAGTAGTCCTTCATTAGCATAGAAGGAAAAGTATATAATATTTTCTCAGCTTACACTTTAAATTTTTAAAATTAATTTTCTGCCTTCTGTCTTTTTCATTTTAATACCGTTGTCCAGTTTATTTTGTTATTACTTGATTTTTAATCAAGTTCCCAATAATCTATTCTAAACTTAGGTCATGTTTAATTTTAATTTTGTTGGTTTTGCTATTTGAGGAGTAGCCTTTAATCTTTCTATTATTATCATTAATAGCATAATTTCTCTTACCTTTTGACTTTTTTTTTTATTCCATCTTTTCCTCATGCCTTATCTATTCCCTCACCGGTTAGGGCAAGGCAAGGCAAGGCAAGTTTATTTATATAGCACATTTCATACACAATGGCAATTCAAAGTGCTTTACATAAACAAGAATAAAAGAAACAAGTAAAATAAAAATAAAAACAAATAATAAAAATGCGTAAAAACAAAACAAAACATAAAAACAGGTGAAATGTGTTATAAAAGAATGAAGAAGAAGAGAAAAACATGATAGTGCAATCTGTCAGACGCAGCACAGTGCTCATTCAGTAAAGGCACAGCTAAACAGATGTGTTTTCAGTCTTGATTTGAATGTGCCTAATGTTGGAGCACATCTGATCATTTCTGGAAGCTGATTCCAGCAGCGAGGGGCATAGTGGCTTAAAGCCGATTCACCCTGCTTTGACTGAACCCTTGGAACTTCTAGTTTATATGATAATAATGATCTGAGTGATCTGTTAGGTTTGTATTCAGTGAGCATATCTGTGATGTATTTAGGTCCTAGGCCATTTAATGATTTATAGACCAGTAATAATACTTTAAAATCTATTCTGAATGTAACTGGCAGCCTGTGTAAAGACCTGAGGACAGATGTGATGTGCTCTGATTTTCTGGTTCTGGTTAGAATTCTGGCTGCAGCGTTCTGGATGAGCTGCAACTGAAGAAAGTTTTGGCAAGGTAGATCTGAGTGTCATCAGCATAGCTGTGGTAGGAGATTTGGTTCTTTCTCATTATTTGGCTCAGAGGGAGCATGTAAAGGTTGAACAGGAGAGGTGCCAGAATCGAGCCTTGTGGGACTCCACACGTCATGGGTGTCCACCTCGACCTATGGTCACCTATACTGACATGGTAACCTCTACCTTCAAGGTAAGATCTAAACCATTTGAGGACCGTGCCAGACAGCCCAACCCAGTTTTCCAGCCTATCCAGAAGTATGCTGTGATCGACAGTGTCAAATGCAGCACCGAGATCCAACAATACCAGCACTGTTATTTTACCTGAATCTGTATTTAGGCGTATATCATTGATTATCTTTATAAGAGCGCTCTCTGTACTGTGATGTGCTCTGAAACCAGATTGAAAATTGTCTAAACACCCCCTGAAGTTTAAGAACTTGTTAACCTGGTTAAAAACAAATTTTTCAATGATTTTGCCAATGAAAGGGAGATTTGAGGTTGGCCTGTAATTGCTCAATAGGGTGTTATCCAGGTTGCTCTTCTTCAAGAGGGGTTTAACAACTGCAGTTTTAAGTGAGGTTGGAAAAATCCCTGAGAGAAGTGAAGCATTTACCACTTTTAGAAGATCCATTTCTAAACAGGTAAACACCGTTTTGAAGAATGATGTGGGGAGCGTGTCAAGACTGCAGGTTGATGTTTTCATAACTTGCACAATTTCTTCTAAGATTTTGCCGTTAATTGCCATGAAATCAGACCTAATGTCTGATTTCTTAAGTTGTGGTTGAGCTTGTTTGATATCGACACAACTTGACTGATTGGATGAGCTGATTGCCTTTCTGATATTATTGATCTTATCAGTAAAGAAATGAGCAAACTCATTACATTTGCTTTCAGAGAGGAGCTCACTTGGAATCCGACTGGGGGGGTTTGTGAGTCTCTCTATCGTTGCAAAGACTGTACAAGCATTATTTAAGTTGCTGTTCATAAGGCTTGAAAAGAAAGTCTGTCTAGCAGTGTTTAGTTCCATATTAAAGGCATGAAGACTGTCTTTATAGATATTATAATGGACTACTAGTTTCGTCTTTCTCCACATACGCTCAGCTTTTCTGCACTGTCTTTTCATCATTTGTACTCTAGGTGACCTTGTCCAAGATCCCTTTTGCCTGCAAGTCATCTTCTTGACTTTAACAGGAGCGATGTCATTTATGACATTCTCAATTTTAGAATTGAACAAATCAAGGAGAGAATCAACAGAATCTGCAGATATACTTGGTGCTAGCGATATGGCCTTTATAAACTGCCCACTGGTGTTCTCATTTATGCATCTCTTTCTGACAGAAACAGATCTGTCCTTAATAGCTGGAGTGATCAATATATCAAAAAAGATACAGAAATGATCTGATAGTGCCACATCCTTAACAACAGTCGATGAAATGTGTAAACCCTTAGTTATAAGTAGATCAAGAGTGTGTCCACGATTATGTGTGGGTCCTTGAACATGCTGAGTCAGATCAAAAGTGTTAAAAACAGTCATCAGTTCTTTTACAGCATTGATTTCTGGATTATCAATGTGAATATTAAAATCCCCAGCAATACTAAAATAATCAAATTCAGAGGTTACAATTGATAATAGCTCTGTAAAATCCTCAATAAAAGCTGGAGAATATTTTGGAGGTCTGTAGATAATGATCAGTAAGATGTGTGGAGCACCTTTTAGTGCTATACTCAGATATTCAAAAGACAAATAGTCACCAAATGACACTTGTTTACATTCATACACATCTTTAAACAGGGCAGCGATGCCTCCACCTCTCCTATCAGCTCTGCAAACACTCAAAAAGTCAAAGTTTAAAGGAGCTGCTTCATTCAGAACTGCTGCGCTACAACTGTCATCTAGCCAAGTTTCATTTAAAAGCATAAAATCGAGGCAATTTGTGTTGATAAAATCATTGACTAAAAGTGACTTATTGTTGAGTGATCTGATGTTTAAAAGCGCTAAATTAACAGTTTTAGTTGTTTTTTCTATAGTAGTCTCAGATCTACATTTAATAGACACCAGATTTGAATGATTTGCTATACGGCCTGATGAAGTCTTTGGTTTTCTGTCACTTAACATAACACTGGTTAGGTTATAGGGAAAGGATTACTTTACATAAGGGCAAGTATTAGTCTGAAGCTAAATTCAGAGATATCAATCTATAGATCCTACATCTGATCAAAACATTTTGGGCTAACCCATTAATGTTTGTAGATGCCCCTGAATGCTAAGGCACTCTTTCTACTTTTTCTAAGCCGTCCTGTACTGCCTTTTACCTATAGGGGATTATTATGATTATTCTTTTAAATTCTATTATGCCGATTTAATTTTCTTTTAGCCTCCCTCCATCATCACAGGGTGATAACCTCCTCTATCCATCAGATACTACAGCATACTAAGATGCCTACTCCAACTGGCTCGCCCAGAATAGTAGATCCATAGTACTGCCCGTATCCGGACCCGAGTCCTCTGCTTGTGTGGTTAAGTGTACAGGTTATTCAGGTTGCAGATCAAAAGATTGGGTTCATCTGTCTGACATAACTGACCCCTGCTGAAGGACGCGTTAGATACCATGGCGTTTTGTCACTCCGGCTTGTGTGGATCACAGTGGCATCAGCAATCGTACTCCAAGAAGCACTGTCCGTGCCAACTGGCATACGGTCAATCTTGGTCAATTACCCTGTCATGATTCCACACATGTGCCCGCCTGAGTGAGATTGGCCACCTCATTCTACAGGCCTAGAGCGCCACCGGAATCATCAGGCAAAACCCAATTTTGAATCATGCCAGGCGGTCAGTGACTTCCTTGAGTGCTACGTATTGTGCTAAAAGCCTACGCTGTGTGAGTTCACAACCGAGTTACATTATGGGCAAGTGATCTGATAGCGACTGCAGTAGGAGTTGGGGAAAGTCTAGCCAAATAGCACGCTCTTGCGATCTTCATCTGAATGCCTTTCACTCACCACCAAGTGTAAATAGCATGTAAAACCTAGTCTAAACTTAGCCCCCTACAGGACTATAAAACGAACGTTTTAGACATGCCCATAGGTTTTGCCATTCTCTCTCTCTCTCCCTCGTTTCTCATCCTTGTCTGTCTTTCAGTTTTATTTTTATTAGTGCTGTCAATCGATAAAAAATTTTTTACTAATTAATCGCACCTTTTTTAAACAATTAATCGCGATTAATCGCATTTAAAATACTGAAACTTGTAATTTTGCCTATTTAAATGTAAAATTAATGGAAACGCAAGAAAAAATATTTAAATTCAAAATATTATTGTTTAATAGAATTTTTGTTTAACTTGTAACACAGATTTCTTCATGTAAACAACATACCCACAATAAACCATCAAGATCCTGGCTTGACAGCCATATTTATTACAGAAATTAAAACACAGGCATGTTAATGACATTTAAATTTCAAAACAATCAATGCCAATAAAGAAAACATTGATTTCCATGTTGGGTTCTAAGTGGACTGCAAAAAAATGCCAAAATACAGGAATTGCAGATATGGAAAATGAAAAAATTATAATAATAAACTATAGAATACAAACTGTTGCACTCATTGTAAAGTTTTATTGCTGTGAGTTGAGAACATTAATTATAGAGTAGAAACAATTTTGCTTAATCCTCCTTTACATTCATCCAGTTGCTAAAACTAGGAGTATCCCGCAAGTGCACAGAGACTCCCAAATGCCCGCAAATGAATGATAATGTCTTGCAAACTGGTCGTTAAATACATTGCACACCCCTCTCGCCCCTACTCAGATATGTCGCTCACTCCACCCCTGCCCCCCCCCTTAACGGGCCTCAACACAGACACACACACAGACACACACACAACGTGCTGCAGACGTTTTGGCCCCAACGGCCTTCCATACTGGATCGACTCCCCTCAGATTCAACACGCATGATCACGTTCAACAAATTTGCTAAGCGTCTTAAACTAAGCGTCCTAAAGTATTACTATATTTCACAAGTATTCTGACACAACAACGCGAAGCATACGCTTTCGTTGCGTTTAATGAGGAAACACGCTAAACTTGGAGGGCTCATGCTGAAAGGCAGAGTAATGCCCTGTCTTTGACAGCTCGTGACTTCACCAGACGTTCTGAGTACATTTACATAAGACACCAATACTCCGATTTTAATATGATTAAGATAATACTCTTATTAAAATTCTACCGTGTAGCCTTAAAAGGAACCTTACCTTAAAGGAACACCGAGTCACAAAATGCGGAGGATTTTCTTTCTGTTCGCCATGCGGTATCAACTTACAACAGATGTCAAAAGCTAAAAATGAAACACCCGAAATTGCATGAAACTCTGGATAACTTGTGATGCAACTAATTGTTTTATACTGGAACTTGCCTTCAAAAAGTGCTTCCTTGGTCTTATCCACATTTATTGCATGTTGAACTGCGTTAATTTTTATTTAACGCGTTAATTATTTAAAATTAATCGCATGAGTTAACGCGTTAATTTTGACAGCGCTAATTTTTATTCATATTTACTGATATCCATATTAGTATTTTCTTTCATTTTTCTTTTCCTGTACACTCGTTCATCCGAGCGAGGTGCCTTTTTGTCTAACTTATCGTTAGTATTATTTATTTATTTTTGTTTTTGGGTTACTGTTATTTTTATTTACTTAATTATTTTTATTTACTTTGACCTGCTCAGAGACCACGCTATTGAGAACCACCAGGGTGATTTAAATAATTGATTGATAATTTGCACAGCCTGGCGCATGACTAAAAGCCTTGAGGCCAGTACGTAGATATCAACTTTTATCTAACCACCCAAATTCGACATCCGAATTGTCCGGCCCCCAGTGGATCCTTAGAAGGACCAACGTCTAGCCGGCACATACCCCCTAGCTGACAACCCTGTCAGACTAATAATATAGCACAATGCTAACATCTCTTCGATTTGGCCATGTGGGTCTCTCTCTCTCTCCCTTGTGATCTCTGTCTCACCCAGCAGACCAGCATGTCAAGTGCGTCCAGCCCGCTGCTCACTGGGACCAACTGGAGGCCTGGTTAAGTGCTTAACCCACAACCTCCTGCCCAACGACACCATGGAGCTGCAGCGGCCAAGCAGAGAACAGCTGGATGTCTGCGTTAATCCGCTGAGGGCGGACGACCTAGCCTGGAGCCATGACAGCAAAGCCCAGACTCAACTCTCCAGGGCCATGACACACCTCACCCTTGCACCAGCCAGATCCATAGGAAAGGATCTCAACCAGCTGGAGCATCGAGCCCAGGACGCCTGCAAGATGACGATGGAAAAGGACGCCAAACTTCTGGAGCAAATGGACAGACTACAGCACGCCCTGATGGAGCTACAAGCGGACAACGGACACAAGGAGCAACGAGAGGAGAAAGCCAAAGATAAATTGAGTGTAAAGCTACAAAGCTGAAACACTATTGTAAAGAGCAGAACTAAAGACAATGAAGTTCGGGTCAAAGCCTCTAAAGTCACTGGCTGAGGGCCCGAGCAAAATTCCAACACGGAACCCAACCAAGAGACTTTAGGCATGAACTTGACCGAGTTCACCCAGAACTGTCACATCCCTACAACCCATGTGACTACCCGAAAGGGGAAGTGCCGCAGTCAGCCCCAAAAGCCAAGACTGGATAGACCAGCAGAGGGGGATGAATCCAACTCATACTGCCCTGTCAGCCAGCATTCCAGCAACGCCCGTCAGCAACACAGGGCCAAAACTCCCTCCAAAGGGGTCCCCCACGACAGACACCATCTGTCAACCAAAGACTTTGAACCAGCTGGCCAGGGAAATGCCAACTTTCACCCCAAACCCTGCTGGAGGCGATGACACGCACTCCTACTTCTAAGACATTGACTTTTACACAGACGAGGCCAAGTGCCACTCTCTGTGACAAATTATATCTGCTAAGAATTACTTCGAGCCCTGAGGCAAGAAGTTTCCTGAATCAACAGCCCTATGCCATCAAAGCAGATTACAAGCTGATGCAAAAGCTCTTACTAGAGTGTTTTACCTGACCCTGTGTCAGAGTAAGGACTGATTGTCGCCATGGGTCTCAGAACAGCCACAAGACCTCACAAGCATACTGCAGTCGACTACACCAACCTTTCAAGACAGGAAATGAGCCACGGACGGAGGAGGATTTCACCTTCCAGATCCTCTCTCTCCCAAAAATCTGCTTTCTGTGGTGAGTCCGCACCCGGGCAATGCCCTGCCCCCACGCCCCAACCACCCAGTTTAGCTCATAAAATCTGTTTAAAACAAAGACTGCTTTAAAAGACTGTCAAACACCTACAAGCTACCCTGTCTCAGAATCTCATCCGGAGCTGACTTTAAAAGGCACGCTACTGTTTCCCAGCCGCAAGACTTCCAAACAGTGAGTTAAAGCCTTTCTCCGCCAGCAGAGGACAGCACCGCCAGGAAGGCGCATGTCCCAACACCAGACAGGATGCTCAGAGACACACTGGGACAAGCCACTCTCCACAAGCAGCCCAAAAGGAGCCTAACAGCAACCAAGGAATGACCAACCTGCAGTAGCTAGAAGCTCAAGCAACCAGCATCCAGCTAGTTACACGCCAGAGACAGCCAAAGGTGAAAACCTGACACCAAATAACAGCACAGTGGCGTCAGGAGCAGCAGAACTGCTGAAAAACTTGAAGGGGGCCCCACAAGAAGTCAAGCCAGACTCCTTATGACTAGAGGGGGGGTCCAAAACCATTTACCCCCCTGAACATCTGCTTTCTGCTCCATCCTCGCAGAGTACTGCGAGTCCAACACAAGCTAAAGACTCTTTATCTAACTGCAGCATCACGCTTCCCCTAAGAAACAGCCAGTGCCACCATGCTTGCAACCTCAGGTACCAGAAAACACTGGTCTGGTTGTCTGTTTACCTCCTGAGCCACAGCCCACCAACCAGCCACACCTGCGTACAAACAACTGCTCAGGCCCCTCCACTTCAACTCTTGGGGAACCTGACCGAAATGGCGTGGCAATGACGCGCTACTTGGCTGTAACCGTGGAGATGAAAGAAAGATGAAAAACGCGCGTCAGCACGGGAGCAGACCTCACATTAATGTCATCTTTCCTGTGTGAGTAACTCAAAGCAAGAGCTCAGAGACTAAAACGAACACTAAAATGCCAACCAGGCAGGCTGATGGTGCTAATCATACAGCCAAAATGAGGTTCAACTCGCATACATCGCTCCCATTCAAGTAACTACTGTCCCCATGACTGCAGTGCTCCCCGTGTACCCGTCGCCAATGGGCACATACCTGCTGCTGAATAGTAAAGATCCACTGGATATGTTTGAACCTCTTTTGAACTTAAAACCCTTTATAATCTGGGCCCAAGTGCGAGAACTCTCTCACAGCCGTCAGGTCAACCCCAACAGACTTTCAGGTCACTGAGGTCGTGGGAAACTGCTGGAACCCATGAGAACCCAAACTCAACAACATAGACGGGGGCAAGGTCGCTACTCTGCAGCCTTCAAACCAGCTAGCAACCCCAACGCTTGCTGCCCCAGGCCTCAAAGGGCTTAATGTTGAATAACCGGACTGTGAATGACACCGTACTTGCACTGTGAGCAGACAACCCAGCAGCCATCCGCCTCGCACGGTGCGACACTCCGCCTGAACACACCCCAGACCTGTGTTCAACTAACGCGCATACACACTACCATCCAAATGCTGAACTCCACACATGACAACTGCCAACAGCATTTGCACATTGAACTTGAACCTGAATGGCGGATGGTTGACCCATCCCCTCCTCACTCTCACGGCCCCGCCGCACGATGTTCACATAGGAGCTAATAGCCTGATACATCTTTAGGCATATATATAGACACCTTTAACGACCGGTTATAGGCACCCACACTTCTCACAGTCAACAACGATGGCTGTCACCCTTAAGAAGCCCCACTCAGGCCAGACCATGCCAGAGGCCTGCTCTTTCATCATCAAACAAGACTCTGTGGTGCCAGCCTATACAAACAGGTGCTCTATATGGCTCTCCATACGAAAGGCCGAACTCTAAACCACACATTGGTTTTTCTTCCAACCAACAACAGAAGGCATAAAACTGGGCCTCAACCTGGAAGCCATACCCTAAATTGAACTGTCCTCATGAACAGTATATGTCTTGTGTAATAGCTGCATGGCAACTGACATAAAAATCCCCAAAGACCTACTGGGACGATTGGTCAGCTACGAGTTCCATGACTTTGAACTCTTGGGCCAATTAGTGGCCTCACCCTACATGCAACGACACCAGATGGGAGCTTAGAAAACACAGACTATACTGTTCCATTCAAGCTCGCCACACTCACGTCTGTCTTACCAGTAAACAAAGAACAGGTAGGCAGAAGTGAGCTCACCGAGGACCAACTCCTTGCCGTGTGCCCAGCCACTTGTTACCCCAGCACTAACATGGATGAAAACAGGGCACTTTCCTCAACAGGACGGACATGCGGAGGCCACGCAGGATGATGTCAACCGACAAACGTCAGCACATCCTGTATGACTACAACGGTGCCCTCGCTAAAGACTCTTTAGACTGCAAGTCCCACTGACCTTCACATGGAAATATCCAACTCCATGCCGGGAAAAGGACATCGGGCTATACAACAAAACCTGCTCGGCACCCATCTGGCCCGTCCTCAAGCCCAGGGTCAAAGGGTGCCTGACCATAGAAAGCTAAATCAGCAAATGCCATTGTCACGAGGGCCAATGACACCACTGGAACAGGAAGTGCCCAGAATTCAAGGACCAACCATCTTCTCAACGCTTGATGTGGTCCCCGCCTTCTGGACGGTACTTGTACATCCAAATGACCAGCATAAGCTAGCTTTCACCTTGAACAACAGACACTAAACGATCATGAGGTGCCCCGTCGGCTTGGCCAACTCACCACCTGAAAGCAACACCCTTCTGAACAAAGCATATCCCGATGCTTATGTTAGAGGCAACCTCATCTACGTTGATGACATCCTTAATGAAAGTACCACCGTGTCTGGCCACTCAAAGGAGACAGACCATGTCCTACAACATTTGACTTTGGCTAGCGCGAAAGACTACCGCCTAGCAAGGTCTCAGAACTGAGCAGCTCCCTAAGTGGGTGCAACTACTCCAGACACATCATTAAGAACTTTTCAAAGATTTCTAGACCCGTGACCACCCTGTTCAAAAAGGGCTGTCCTTCTGTTTGACGGAAGGTCAACAGCTGGCCACGACTAAATTGAGACCATGTCTGGGCATATGCAAGTAAGACACTCCATGCGCCAGAAGGCAAATACTAAGACTGTGTAATAACATCGCTCTGCACGGTGGGTGCCATTTCAACAGCTATTCTCCAACTTCTTTGGAGCACAAAAGCCATCATAGACACCTGCCACCAACCTGTCATGTTACTGAACAGTCAGCACATCTGGGATGGCATAAAGACTATTGCCAGTACGGCCATGCGGCCGATGGCCCCCTAGGGCCACTGTATTGACACGCGTTACACCTTAAGCCACAAATCCACACTGGGTATCAGCATAGCTGTTTACCAACACTGTACAACTGACAGACAATTTGCAACACCGTAGAGGAGGAACCCCAGCCACCTCTGCCAACTTGTCATTCAAGTACTCCAAGTACTGGGATGAGAATGCGTGCCAAGGTATGCCCACAGCCTGTGTCGATGGATGCTCCCACAACCACCGCAGTATGCAGAAATGGCAGCCACCATTGTAACCCTTCAAAGCACAGCAGCCCATGACATCAGAGTGCACTTAGCTGCACAGACTCCGACTTGCCAGACTCTGTTTCACGTTCCACCTCCCAGGGTGGAAACAAAAGGCTTCAGAACTGCCCACCACAAGCCCGTGAAACATCAACACTTTTTCTTTTCCCAAGTAGGCGACCACAACACTGACAACCACATCATGGTCGTCTACAGAAAAAAGATAAGATCAGTTCAAACTTTCAGGCACAGACAAGGACCTGAATGATCAGACAGATGCCCTTACCAAGAAGGCGCATCACACGGTGGACCATGGTCATCACCCAACCAAAGCCCAAAGATCTGGCAGCTGTAACCGGCAGCCAACAATCCTGCCTAACCAAGCACAGTTGCCACATCCAATCTCACCAGCCCGACAAATGTCGACAAACGACATTGCGAACACGTAGGCGTCTGACTCCTCATGTCAGACCAGTTTTATTTTTACTTTTATTTTATCTCTTCTCTTGTCTTGTTTGTTTTTCCACCACTCACCCCATCTACCACCCGACCCTTCTGTCTGACCTCTGCTTCATCGCAGATGTCACTCAACACCTCCTACATCTTAAAAAACAGGTGCGTGTGAATCATTTTTGGGTTGTCTCTGAAGACCCCACGACACCACAGTTCGTGCTGCCTCAGAGC